>NC_041372.1:428380-470934 GCF_900634415.1 Cottoperca gobio
TCCAGTATTTTTGGCTACATTCTAGCGGTTAGCAGGTCATGGAGTGTGAGGAACAGCAGATCATTAGTCCACGTAAATAAAATAAATGAACACACGCTATATATATATATATATATATATATATATATATATATATATATATATATATATATATATATATATATATATATATATATATATATATATATATATATATATATATATATATATATATATATATATATATATATATATATATATATATATATATATATATATATATATATAGAAAATACATTGTGTAACTCTGCCACTTCACAAAGCAAACACCCTTTCTACAGTGAAAGTCTGGAGGTCATTTTAGCACTGGCTGGTGAGAGAGCAGCATCTGGGAGAAGCAGGGCTTTGTTAGTTAACCTCTAGTGTCCACACTGCTGAATACTGATGAGGCTGGCTGTTAGTCAGTTCATTCATAGATGTTGTTGTACTGGTGCTCAGATGTCTTGCGTCCCCTCTCTCTCTGTGTGTAACACGTGGAGGGTCTGAGCAGCATGGTCAGCCCAGTGCACCAGCTCCAGCAGCACCCGGTACGTCCACACTTTGAGCCCGAAGACTCCCCCAGCACCATCGGGTTCCTGCACCGGAGAGAGCATGCTGTCATTAAAGCCACACGCAGCACACATCCAGACCTGAGGGACGCTTAAATTCTCAGTAAAATAAGTCTAAACAAATACTGATGTTTGAGCTACATTATTAATCATTCGTAGTTGCGTATATGTTGACCCAACGAACGTAAGTCCGATATTAAGTTTCCTTTAGCTGCCGGATGTTTCACTATGTCACCAGCTGCTCTCCACCCGGCGGTTTGCTGCTGAGGTAAAGATGCAGAGCTGAAACAAAAACATCGAGCAGAAAGATGCTAAATGCTTAGCTGAAGGACCTTTAATCCATTTTGATTTAAACTCAATCCAAAGATTATGTTAGCGATTTAAGTATTTATTTAAATCTTTGTTCCCAGCATTAGTCATATACTCACATGAGGGTATTTTTCATATAACACAGAGTTTAGTTTGCCATGTTGTGTTGGAAAGACACAATAGAGAGCTTTGAAATACACCACTTCTACATCTTCGACATCTAGATGCTCTCGATCTAGACGTAGATTAGCTAATTCTTGTCATGTTATCATAATAAATACACACACACGTGACTCGAAATAAGCAGGTCATTATTTTGGCTTCTGTCGTCCCAGTAAAACACTGGGAACTAGGCAAGACTTTGGTAAGATAAAACACTCATGTTTTAAACATGTTTAATGCACAAAGTCTGAGCTGCTCACATACGAAACATTTAGTTACTAGAATCCCTTTCACACATGCAGTCTATTCCTTATAAGAAATGTCATGTCGGAGCAGAGACACTGTGAATGTGCGGGACATGTTGGGGACAAAATAACTAAAAACGTGTCAAACAGCATCTAGCTCAGCCAGAAAGCCTGCCATGTTTCAGTCTCTCCCTGAAACGATAAGGAACATTTCCTGCACAGACTCATGTGAGAATGTGAGCAGCGATCCATAATCAGGAAATCTGTCCCACAAATTTCCCACCTCAAGACCTCGGTACATTTCAGGAAAAAAGGCGGTACGGTTGTGTGTGAATGAAAACAGTAACATTGCAGGGACGAACATGTAAAGAGTTACGCCTGTCTGACCAAAGAAGAAGAACCAGTCCCAAGACTCGTGTAGGACGCTCTTTTAATGCACGTTTCTGAGAGGTCACAAAGTCTGTCAAAAAACATTACTAGTCTCGCAAACTTGTTGAATATTAAATACATTACAAGAACATCTTCTCCTCACCCGCCATGTTCCTGTAAATAATAAGACACATCTACACGTCCATGCCAGGCTTCCTCTTCTTCTGTTGTGTTTTCGTGGTGGTATGTTTTGAATTACCACCACCTGCTGGACTGTCCCACCCTATCTATTCCTGCCGTGCCATGCCATGATGTGTGAAGATGTTGCTGAATGTAGTTCATGTGAAAATCCCTAGCGGTGCCTGGAAGGTGATACCAGCAATTTAGTGAGAACTGTGTGTAAAAGAGGCTTTGTAAAAAGCCTGGGAGATGAAGAGATAAACTGCAGGTGTTCAGTGTAGACCTTATTGGAAAATGTTCAAAACAGTACTTCACTTAAAAATATATAAAGTACAATATGTGTGTGTGTGTGTGTGTGTGTGTAGAAATAAACACTAACCTCGTTACACTGGTGGTCGGGTGTGACCACCAGGGTGCTGTCCTGGCTCTCCAGCAGACTTTTGGTGCTGAGCAGCAGGTGCTCCAGCCTCAGCCGGACTTTCTTCTTCAGGGTTTCATAGTCTTCCTCCAGCTCCCCCCATTCCTCCTCCTCCTTCAGGGCGACACAGTGGATCAGCCCCAGGCACTGCCGCAGAGCTGCATGCAGCAGCTGCACCCGCTGCTCCGTGCTGGGCTCGTCCTGCGGCGCCGGGGACAGAGACACCATGCGTCCTCCGTCAGGGGTGTGGTCCGACAGGAAGGTCTCCTTCTCCTTCTGAAGGGAAGCAAAGGAAAAGAGAGCTTTCTTTCCTCTTGATGCTGCACTCGGCACACAGCAGACGGATGCTTTTATCGGATCTGCAGCTCACTAGTTTAACACCAAGTGACAAAAGTAATGATCAATTAAAAGGTGATCTAACAGGAAGATGAGGCTGCACAGAAAAAAAAAAGCATGACAGCAGGAAAAATCCAATACACTCTATCCATTAGGCCCATTAGGGGGGGTGACTACTACACTGCACCACAGCATCCCTCTCAAACACACAGTGAGTGCATCCTGCTGGATGTTAATGTGCAGTAACAGCAACACATTACTAGCTACCTCTGTACACAACCATGACACCCGCGAGTAGCAGGAGGGGGTAGGGGGGTAAATAGCCTGTGAATAATAAACATCTTCATATATAGTCTGTACACTGAGAACTCACATATAGCTGGAGCAGACGAGCACACTCGTGGTGCAGTAGCCGGGCAAGAGACACCGCTCTCCCGGTCTGTGTCGGGTCGGGCAGCGGCGTGTCCAGCGCGGGGATCTGCTCCTGCTGCTCCCCCTGGGGCTGCAGCTGCTGCAGGTCTGCCATTTGCTCTCCACTGTCTATAAAACAGGCGGAACAACACCGACACCAGAGAGAAGACCCCCCCCCTAAACAACGTGTTCACACAGAGTCCTTTTCTGTGTATTAAACGGTGTGAGCCGGGAGCTGAGACCGTAACAGAGCGTCAGTGCAGGGGCTTCATGTCGGTGCTCATGTCGGTGTGCACCACCACACCGGATTGAATTGGTTCCGCAAGGCACAGGGGCGTCTTTAGGGGGATGCACAGGAGGGCCCTTTTCTCCCAAAAAACGTCACCATGTGTTCCGCCCACATTCCTTCTGCACAATATAACATAACAAGTGCATAATTAATATGCTGGTCCCCTCAATATCTGACCATAATATTGTTGTTTTTTACATTTCGTTGTTTCTCTCTGTCTGACCACTGATTGAAAACAATCCCTGTTTTTATTATTTTTATTTATATATTTTATGTGTATGTTTTTTATTTTTAATAATAGCTATCTTTGCCTCTATATGGTGTTGTATTTTGTGAAGCACCTGGTTCTGGTTTTAAAAGGTGTTATAGAAGTAAAGTGTCTAATTATTTGTATTACTATTACTATTAGTATTATATAGTTAATATGCTACAGGAGAAAAACATTTAATTATAGTGCCTACCATTTCTCTTAATTTATTCCCCCCCTATATTATAGTTACCATGTGTCCTTCTACCATCCTACTGAGTATTTGTCCTTGTTGTTGTGTTGAGTTCTACAATAAAGACAGATTTCTTGTTTTTTTAACTCCCTTTCTGACTAATGTGGAAAACCATCATACACAATATCTTCTCAGCAATAAGATACCGAGGAGTGTATTTAAAACATGTACACAAACAATTTTCTGTCATAACACAAACCCTCTTTATATAGTTTCTGGGATCTGTGTAAATCCTTATAAGATTCATAACTGATAAGTCTCTGACTTTAAAGCATGTCTTTTCATTTTATACGATGCATCGCTTATTTTTTTAATCATATTGTTGATAGAAAATGAGCAAAACACATATTTTATTAATGTAACTTTCCACAAAAGCTATTTCCACCATAATACTGCTGCCTGCAAATTCTATGAATTAATATTAAAGCAAGAATATGTAACACATTTGATCAGATGGAATTGTACAGTATGACGAGGAAGGACATTTATCTTTTCTTTAGTATTTTATTGTAATATTACAGGTTCTTTGACACTGGGTCGTAGTGTGTCTCTAACTCTTAACTAAGTGAAAGTACGAGGGTCATTCATCCATTCACATCTGGACACGAGGGACATGCATGTCACCTTCTTGTACAATATGTACAATCATCTTGCAGTCTTTTTAAGCTATACAAATGTTGTCACACACACACACACACACACACACACACACACACACACACACACACACACACACACACACACACACGACAAAATGTTACAAAATATTCATCACGTGGTAAAAGAATCTATACTATTATAAATCTAACTCCCTGATACAAGTCAATCTTTATATGACTAATGTGTTACACTCTGTTATATTTAGCATGTCAGCTCATCTTCTTTTACTCTCTCTACATTAAAGTATCTCCATGCGCCTCAGCACACTGTAACAGAATCTGTCTCCCCCCTTCTCTCTCCCACACCTCCTCTTCTTCTTTCCTCCCCTCCTCGTTACCCTCCCACATCATGTCCCCTACATCCTGATGACCCCCACCCACCACCACCCGGTCCCACAGCTCTCCCTCCCCAGGCAGAGGACCATCCTCGTGAGCCCCCCTGCCCCACTGCACAGCCTGCTGGGAGGCCAGGGAGGTGACAGAGCTCAGGGTAAGAAGGGTGCTCTGGGGCTCCGCCGCGCTCATGGATGTGACGGTGCTGGCAGGAAGGGTGGAGAGCTGGATGAGCTGCGGGTGGCTGATGCTGGAGAAGTGAGCAGGCGAGGTGAGGTGCAACAGGGTGGGGGCTTGCTGATGATGTCCCACCTGCACCACGTGATGTGTGGGCAGCTGGAGGAACGGGCCCTGATGTACATCTATAGTGTGCGGAGTGAGCGGGAGCACCACCTGCTGCAGCGGAGTCAGTCTGAGCACGGGGACACAGTCCGGGGTCGCGGTCTCTGGGGTGAGTACGGGGGGAATGTCTGGGGTTGGGCTGCTTATTATCACTGAGCCCCCGTTAGCTGCGAGGGCTTCAGCTATGAGCACCTCGGGGTGGCTCTTGGCCTTGTGGGCAACAACAGAGTCCTTTTTCTCAAACTTTTTGCTGCAGATGGAGCAGGAGAAGGTGTAGGAGGCCTCTGCATCATGCTTCTTCATGTGCCAGTTTAAGGAGGCCTTCTGACGGCAGGTGAAACCGCAGATCTCACACCTGCCACAAGGTGGAGACAAACAACAGGTTACTCAAGTAAACAAAGTAACGCCACCGTGTAAATACTCTATTACAAGTCCTGCACTCAAAAATCATTAATGAATTCTTACAGTCTTTATCAGCAAAGTACCTACAGCTGTCAGATACATGTAGAGAAGTAAAGCAACTTAATTGAAATACTCAAGGAGTGAGATAATGTTCTTGTAATAATAGACACCAGCCAGACTCACATCATTTTGTGTGTGTTTAAAAGGTGCTACTGGCACCCAGCACATATTGTGACACATACAGAGACATGTGAAGAGTTTCTCACTGTATGGGCTTCTCTCCCGTGTGAATCATCCGGTGCACTGCCAGGTTATGGGAGCTCTTGAAGGCTCGAGCACAAAACTCACAGATGTAATCCCTCTGATCTGAGAGACAGAGTGAACGCACTACATGACAGGACACATGATTCAAGCAGCTCACAAATGATACCTAGTTATTTTCATGATCAAACAAACACAAGGTGTGGTGCCAGTGTAAATATAGTCACCTGTATGATGTTTAGCGTGGCGCAGCAGCTGCTTCTGCAGACGGAACAAGCGACCACAGGAGGGGTGATCACACACATACTTCTTTTTAAGCAAGTGCTGGTATTTGATATGGTGCTGAAATAAAGAGGCGAAAGAAAAGGAGTTAATATTACAGTAAACACACACAACCTCCGATGCTTAGCACCTTAACATACGATGATCTTAAACAGGATGTGAAAATGCAGGCGACCAATTTGGTTTCTATGGAGAATATTTTGCCTAATTTGAAACAGTGCTTTTAATGAAAAGTATTTGGGGCTGTCAGTTGACGGGGTGGTTAACCTGCAGGTAGCGTGGGTGGGCCAAGACCGTACCGCATCCTTCAATCTCACAGCGGACGTACTGCACAGGGGGCTTTTTCCTATGAAGACAGAAAGCAGAGATGTTGTTTAAGAATCATACTTGATCCAAATAGTCATCTCAGGTGAAGTATACAGACTGTTACCTTTGTTTCGGCAGCCGAGGGGCTTTGTCATCTTTCTGTTGTCTACCTCTCCTGAAATGAAATGTCAAACTTTAATCCTTCTTCCCAAACTGCCAGTGTGTCCATTACAGGCAGGAATCTTCATCCGGAGGTACTGCAAATTTAATTTTTAATTTAATTTAGGTTGCTACAAAATATTCATGACTCAAAAATAATAACATTCACAATAGCACAAAGAACAGAAGCTATGCAAGAAGAAATGAGTCACATTGAGGTTGTGCATGTGAGCAGTTCATATTTGAACATTGGGAGTGATCAATAAGTTTCTATTTTAGTTTGGCAAGAACAACAAAAGGTTGCTTTCATTCCATCTCTAGGCGGTAACGTGTATTCTCATTTTGTGGTTAAAGCTTGGAATACTTTCCTTCCTAGTGTGCCGGGCATAGCTTTGTTCAGTAAGCGCTCAGAGCGAGCTCAGAGGGTGCACGTCTTCATGAAAACACCAAGCTATCGTGCTTCTGTGCGTCCCTTTAACTCATCAACACATCGTTTGCTTACTTCCTGGGTGGCTCTGTGTTAGTGCCCACTCCATCTTCACTCTGCACAACAAGCTCGGTTGACTCTTCCTGTTTAATGTCTTCTTCATCCTCCTTTTCTGACTCCTCTTTCTTCACCTCCATTTGTTTTGACATTGTAAGCCACCTTGATTTTTCCCTGAGGAGTTAAGAGATGAAGCTTAATTTGCTAACATTTATATATGCATGAAGTTGGAGGTCTTCGTACAAAGTAACACTCATGACTAATACTCGCAACAGCATACATCTTCGTCTCAGGTTTATAGATGATGTCCTCTCTGAATGGAGGCTCCTCGTCATCTGGATCTGCAACGCTGATATGGACATAAACACCACACTGAATTCACATCAGCAAATCAAGCATGAAGCCCAACATTTTCTCTGCTGCTCAATCTCTTACCTGTCATTGCTTCCTTTCAAAGAACCAGTTTCCTCTCCTGAAACACAGAGGCTCAATATGTCACCTCAGTTTCAGTCTTATTGTGTTTTATGTACAGTGTTTAGCAAAAACTGTGTCTCACCACATGATGAAACGTTCGTCTCTGCTTCAGGCTTGAATGCTGCTGCTGATGTGGTGCGAGAGGCTCGGGTTGAACGTCTCCCTTTGCCTGTTCTAGTTTTGAACAGCTTTGGTCCAACAATGTGTTTGGATGCTGAGGAAGTCAGAGGGAACAGACGTAATAAATTAAAACAACAAATAATGAACAGGGGTATTAAGTTTGTGTCTTTAGATATAAGTATGTGTCTTTATAGATGAACAGGGGTATTAAGTATGTGTCTTTAGAGATAAGTATGTGTCTTTATAGATAAATATGTGTATTTGTAGATATATATATGTGTCTTTATAGATGAACAGGGGTATAGAGTATGTGTCTTTTCACCTTTTTTGGCTGTGGATTTCTTTAAAGCAGCAGGTCTGTGTGAGACAGAGTCGACAGTAAATGACAGCCAGGTGCAGATCAAAATAAATCTTTGAAAACACACAGTATGCATTAATGTTAACACATGCATTCAGCTCATTTGTTTTGGTAAACCTATGGCTTTAAGAAAGCCCAGTGATGCAGCTGCACGCGTCCTACACGCCTGCCTGCAGTGCAGTCTCACCAGTACTCTGTGATAGTGATAGGTAGTTATTTACTCAGTGAGTGAGTTGCGAGTCATCTGGTTGCTACACCAGTGGCGTTAACGTCAGTGTTTGTGCAGGCACTTACTGCACGGCCGGTGTGTTTCTGGACCCTGCAGGTCTCCCACGTCCGCGGTGCTTGCTCGTATCCGGGGTTTGCAGGCAGGAGGCATTCTTGGACTCATTGTTAACGTTAGCCCTGCAGCCAGCTCCAGCTCCCCGGGCTCGCAAAACACGAGCACCCGCTCGAGAGTCTCCAGAGTCCGGGGGGGTCACTGCGGCGTTCAGCAGCCTTTTACTTCCTCTTCTCCCGCTGGACGGCTCAGTCGAGTCCGGGGACGGTTTGGGGGCCTTCCGCGTTAAGTCTCCGGTTGTTTTAGTCCCGGGACCAGTAACGTTAGCTGAAAGCTCGTCCTCATCTGAGTCCATGCTGCTCTTATTTAACTGTTATGTGAGCCTAATAATGCACACCTTTGCGATGAGCTATCGACATGTAAAACGACAGAGTAACGTAACGTTCAAGGCCCTGTTTGTTAGCTCGGTCAATCTTTATTCACCACACAACCATTTAATTAACTAGCTCATTAAGATAAAACTAACGTTGTATAGTGGATATGATTTTAACAACATCCAGCATTATTTACTTCTTAAAGCTATAGCAAACCTCATATTTCTTTAACCAACAACAGGCCTGTTTGGGTTGCGTCTCCTTTAAGAGCGGCAGCGGCAGCGTCTAAATGCGAAAAAGTATGTTTGGACTCACGGGCTTCCATATCAGTTGAAAAGGGTGGTCATGGGAAATGTAGTTGAAACACTTGGATTACGCACTTCAAGTTTCAAATTCTTTGTTATCATATGCACAGCTATTACAGAGAAACCGGAGTTGGATCTCAGGCACCCTCCAACAATGCTCTTCAAATATGTATTTTTTTTAAAAAACCACGCGAGTAAAAGCATAATAAAAATCTAAGACATAAAATAGTGCAAGTTAAAATATAGGGCTAAAATATAAACATAAAAAATAAAAATAACAAAGTGATATCATTTGTGTAGACAGAATTGCTAATGAATAAACAGAATATAAGCATGTAGTGAATTCATATGCATAACGAGATGAGACGTGCTAAACCCCTAAACTATTTTTAAAAGTAGTTTAGACTTATTGCCCCTTGCATTGCACAAATAACCTAAAATCTCAAATAATTTAATTCTACAACAACAATATATACTATAATAATACATATCCTGGTTTATTCTTTCATTAATACTGAATTATTCTTTATATTGTACATTTAAACTAATATTCTTATTTATACTATTCTTGCATTTTATTTACTATTTTTCAGCATTATAACTATTTACGCTGTTATATATTGTAGTGGGCCTATACATTTTATTATTTCTATTTTTCCATATTTATTGTTGCTAAATATTGTAGTATATGGCACACAGTTTTACATACTAATTTCTATTTTGTTTCTATACTCTGTGTTTGTATATGTTTCTGTATATGTCGCCACAGAGGACCGCACCAATTAATGGAGGAACTGTCACGGAACCATATGAACACATAAAGTATTTCTGTGTCTGACAAATGGTTTCTAATTAAACAATATTAACCCAGGTGTGGCACAGTCATCAGTATGTATCCTGGTGGCACAAAGGTGTGATTCATGTGTGACAGCTGTTTGGTTGGGAGTTGTGCATACTGGCACGCTGAGATGTGAAGTACCTTGTTCTGTGCCAGTAATGTGATGTTTTAAACTTACGGTTAGAAAGTACGTGACGTATGTTGTTAGTCAGGTTTGAACTCTTTTATAAATACTTGGCTATTGTTTAAAACTTGCCACACCAGTAAATCATTTAATCCTGAAGCTCATTCGTAGTTGGTCAATTTTTTTAATCTTTAATTTTTTGATTGGATTTCAATTTGCAGGAAACTGAACCTTGCTTAAGTTAGTTGCACAACTCATCAAAGTGATCACAATTGTCTACCATTAATTTTTTGTTAAAAAAGCTTTTGTTTGTCGCTGCCTTTTACTAAATTAAATGTGTCATATCTCTTACTGCGCTGTAACCGCACTGGATTTATTTATTTTTAAAATCCAATTTAGATGTGTCGTTTTGTATTGAAATATATTTTCATATTATATTAACCCTTATTAACCCTTAGTGGCGAACGAATAAGACTTGGAAAGTGGATATCCATGTGAGTGTGTGCAGAGTTTTGGAGAGGAGAGCATTATTCTCAACAAAAAGTCCCCATGGTAAATAAAGTAAACAAAGATTCATGTTCTTTATTACCAGCTGTGACAGAGATGATGTCATTGTTTGTATATTTCTGTCTGTGTGTCTGTCTCTCACCTGTCCCTCGCCTGTCTGTCTGTCTCTCACCTTTTCCTCACCTGTCCCTCACCTGTCTCTCACCTGTCTGTCTCTCACCTGTCCCTCACCTCTCTGTCTGCCTGTCTCTCACCTGTCTGTCTGTCTGTCGGTCTGTCTGTCTCTCATCTGTCCCTCACCTGTCTGTCTCTCACCTGTCTGTCTGTCTCTGAACTGTGTTCAGCTCTCAGCCCCTGGATTGACAGGTGGACTGACAGGTTTCATTATAGCAGGTAGAACTGGTTATGTTTTGTGAGACAGTTTTAGATGGCTCTTGTTTTGTTTAGTTTTATCAGTGTACCAAATCATTCCACAAGGTGTTGGTTCAATGCTGCTGAAAGGTGAGGGAGATTCTTTGATTTTATCACAGTCTTTACATTCTTCGACTCATTTGAAATTCTTTGTCAGCTCGGTCAAGAGGGTTCAGGGAGCTGTGTGAAAACTATATTTTATTCACTATCTGAATTAGCTAGATATTTTGTGGGGAGTTGCTCTGTGTGTTGTGCGGCCTTGTGTGTGATTGTAACATGGTGTGTTGACAGGAACACTGTCCGGCTGTTTTTCAAGAGAAACAACAATGAATAGGTAATGGTTTCCATTCACCAGTTTGTATGCACATTTACACAGTATCAATGGTTATATAAATATATAGCTTCCTGAAAGCTTCTCAGTGATTTGTGCACATTTCAACCCTGTTGTTCATTCAACTAAATTAGGGATCGTAAAGCTTCTTTCACATCAAACAATATCAAAGAAATACCCAGTGGGATGACCTCTGGGTTGTAATATCACAGCTTTGCCTCATGGGGCTTTACAGTCTGTACAGAACCAAAACAATAGATTGATCCTGACAACACAGGTATTTAACACACCGTTTGAGGAATGTAAGTGGGGACTGTTGAAACAGCCCTTTGTATTAAATAAATAATACTTCCTTCCTTCCTGAAATATAATATCCTGGTAGCCGTAGCACATAGATGTCAACAATTCAGATGAGGTGAGAAATTGGACTGAATTATTATTATTCATGCATATTAAGTGTCCAAAACTAAAAAACAAATACAATAAGTTTGAGACATGGTGTTGGGGCGTACAGCGATAATAATGCCTGCCCACTTCAGTATTTCATGCAGGTGCAAGTCGGTTTGAATGTAATAGACCTTGTAGCCTGTTGAGATTACACACAAATCTCACATACAGCAATAGGAAGTTCTAGCATGTCAGATATTTCTATGTGTCACAGCTACAAGAGCATGTGTAATAAAATTAACAATGGCTGTGCTGCCCTCAAAGTGTTATAAATGATCCCAGCATGAAAAACATCAACGGGCTGACCCTGGATCACCTTAATGGAAAGCCTTCATTATTAGTTTTGTGGGAATCTTTTTACACATCTTGGAGTACTACCACACACTGTATTTAAAAAGAGTAGTATAACGCCTTTGTGTGTCCAGAGGGAGCTGCGTTAAACCTGTTAAATTATCTCAAGGAAAGTCCTTTGAGTGGGTTTGGGCTTAAGAGTTCACATTTCCAGGCTACATTAGCCACTACTATCATAACACAAGTGAATCTTGGATTGTGGGTAATGTAGGCACCAGGTCTCTACAAGGAGGTAGAATTTTTTTAATTAAACAGAAGATAAATCTGGTTCTGCTTGCAGCCATTTTAATTTATTTTTAATTAGTGCAGATTTAACAGACATTTTCAAAGCTTATTCACATTTCTCTATTGTGAACCAACATACTACATGAAAAATGTAATTCTACCACTACTTTCAGTTTATCAGAGTTACTGTACCTATGATTTCATACCTGCTCTTTTCCAATTTTAGGAAAGACATGACATCCTGAAGCCATTGAGAGATTTCCACTGAGGTAGGAGACGCCATTGTGCTAATAGACATGTGAAGTGTCTCACAGTGTCTCTCTTAAAACAAAAAAAGGACTTTTTCACAGCCTCAATCCTTCCGATCATTGATAATGATCGGCTGCTCAATCCCTGATTAATCAAAGGTTTGTGTTATATTGATCCCTAGATATCTAAACCCAGAGGGATTCATTTTGAAGGGAATACTGGGTTGCTGAAGTTGTAGTGTAAGGTTGTTGATTGGATAGCGAATGCTTTTAAGCGGGTTGTCTTTGTAACCCGAGAATGAGCCAATATTTTCAAAAATTGATTGGATAAAAGCGATGCTTTTGATTAGTTTTGATATATATAACAATAGATGATCAGCGAATAGTAGCAAGGTACACTCATTATCACTCCTTTAAACAGGGGATAACAAGGTTCTATAACTAATGTGAACAATAGTGGTGATGAAGGGCTCCCCTGTCTGGTCCCTCATATCAGTGATATGAACGCTGGCATGCTGAGGCGCATAGAGAAGGCGGATCCGAGATATACATTTATCACCAAACCTCATAGAGGTACCCCCACTCTACTCAATCAAATGCCTACTTTCAAAGAAATAGTCACTTCTGAAGTTATGGAAGAACGTTTAAAATAGAGTATGTTCAACATTGTGCGCACATTGAATAAAAAGCTGTGGTTCCTTAATGAAACCTGTTTGCTTCTCTGATATCAAACCTGAAAATATATTTTTAAGACGGCAGGCTTTTACTTTTGTTACAATCTTGGCATCGTCGTCAGCATTGACATTCATCATCTTTTTCCCCATTGTGAGGAAAAACTCTATTGTCAGCGTACACTTTTGAGTACACCTATGCTTCTCCTGCTATGGAATTTCAAAATGCCTATCATGACCCACCATGTTTATTTCAATTGATCATGTATTAAATAAGTGTGCTGTATTCATAAATTTTTTAAATACGAACCTTATGATTCTTTCTATAATTGAAATTCTCCTCCTTCTGACACAGAAACCCTAAAGTCTACTGTAGGTATTTGTTTAAGAGAGAAATCAGCCCTGGTTTCCTCAAGTGTGCTAACTATCTGGAGACAGAATCAGGAATAAAAAAAAGAAACATGTTGCTTTTTGTCATGTCTTTGTCATTAGGTATGCATGCTGCTCATGGATAACGTTCCACCATGAACTGTGGTTTTTTTCTCAGCCTGCTGGCTGCAGGTGAGTCAAGTTACATTACATCAACTGTTCTAGAACACAAGTAACTTTAAATGTACAGCAAAACCAACAGCAGACATTTTTACCAGATAAAAAGACAATATTCAAGAAAAAATGGATTATATTGAATCTTGCCTTGAATCAAGCTCCCAATATTAATACCCATGTAAGTTATAAACATAAAATCTCTGTGTGAACATTTTTCATAAAGAAAAAAAGGATCAAACCCATTTTTTGGACATATTTGTGTGAACAGAGTGAGTCTCTGGGTGGGATCAGCTGACTGATGTCTGAGCACTAGAGATGCTAGGAGGCTAGGCTAACGTTAGCTACCAGTCGTAAAGTGTAAGGTAGCATTAGCACTGCTTCCCACTAGCTGTTACTTTTCATGTCATTCCAACACATGCTAAGTCATTAGCTGATCTCACACTAGTGTTAGTAATCTCTGTCATGGGTCCAGACATAGTGATGGCAAATCCCCAGAACAAAAAAAACAACTTTAATTTTTTAGCGTAACTTTCAAATTTATATGTACCAGATTTAAATGTTGATGTTCTGTTTTTCTTAATGTAATTTCAAATGTCATTTATACCTATAAAGCGTCTTTGAGTACCTTTTAAAAGCGCTTGATAAATAAAATGTATTATTCTTATTATTATTATTCTTCTTCTTCTTCTTCTTATTATTATTATTATAAATTAGTACACTAGTTAAAACAAACACTACTGATTCCTCAGCAAAAATTATTATTTCCTTTTCCTCTCACACAGCTCTTTGCACCCCTCACTTCTGGGCCACAGCCTCTACTGAGCTTCCTGCAATTAACTCCACAAATGCTTTGACCCCTACAGTACCAGAGGTCAGTAAACTTTCAATACCTCAGCCATTCTTCAGGGCAGATTTGCCTACACCAAAAACATGGATGTCACCAACTTCACCCATGGAGTCAACTGGATTTACTTCAACTGGGGTAACAACATCTAGCTCCAACAGTAAAAAGGAAACCGTAGGAACTTCAATAATGGCAAATGCTACTGAATTCAAAGGAGGAACATCAGAACGAACAGAGGAAAGTCAAAGTCAAAATGGAGCTGATGCCAACATAAGCACTACTGTTTCTCACGTTACACCTGTGACTGCTCTCCATGAAGCTACCCAAACCGGTCCGTCACCTGATATGACCACTAGCCAACCAGCTTCGCAATCATCTGTGGTAAACCCTCACACTTCTCCTATGGATGGAGATAAAAATTCATATTTTCTTTTGTCTGGCGCTTCCAAATTGGTGCAAAATGTGACTGCCAAAAAGATTCAGACTGACTCCACACAAACTCTTTCAGCCTCAACTACAGCTCAGTCCAGCAAAGCTCTGACAATGCCTGAGTTTAGCTCACCTTTACCAAATTCAACTGGGATAGATCCAGTAGTATCCAGTGATACCCTTTCAGTATCAGTGCATCAAACTCCCACATCTACATCACTGCAAAATACACACACCAACATATTTGTGAATGCCATGGCAGCCACACCTACGGCCTCCGGTGTCACAGATAACAGCATAACACAGTTATCAAAAACTAGTCATATGTTAACATCTAAAGGCAAACTCCTAGAAAAAACAAAGACAGAGGAGCCAAATTTAACTTTCGACAAATCTAGCAACATATCTGTGACTCTCACGACACCTATTTCATCCGCTTTGATTAACTTAAAAGCGATAAATTCAACTTTCCCATCTGCTAATGTTTCACCAGTATTAACAACAACCCAACAAACTACACCATATAGTGCAACATTATCAACAACACAAGCAGTGCCCACAACTACACAGATACAATCTGTTGTGCCTATAATAGGATCTGCATTGACTTCAACCCAAAGGACATCATCTAATGTTTCACCAACAGTGACTACAACACAACAAACTACACCAGTTATTGCAACATTATCCACAACACAAACAGTGTCCCCATTTACAGAGACACAATCTGTTCTCACAACAATTGGATCAGCTAAACACTACACCATCAATACAATACAATCACCGTCCCCAACTACAAAGAAGAAAAGAAGACAAAGAAGATCTGTTCAGCTTCAAGGATCTGCAATGACATCAATCCAAAGTACATCAGACAATGGTTCACCAATAGTGACTACAACACAAGAAACTACACCATCTATTGCAACATTATCCACAAAACAAACAGTGTCCCCAACTACACAGAAACAATCTGTTATGGCAATTATTGGATCAGCTACAACGTCAACCCGAAGAAAATCAGCAAATGTTTCACGAACACTAACTACAACAAAACTAACTACAACATCTATTGCAACATTATCCACAGTACAAACACGATCCCCAACTATACAGACACAATCTGTTCTGCAAACAAGAGGATCAGCTACAACATCAACCCAAAGTACATTAGCTAATGTTTCACCAATAGTGATTGAAACAAAAGAAACTAAAACATCTATTGCAACGTTATCCTTAACACTAATAGTGTCCCCAACTACACAGACACAGTCTGTACCGCCGACAATAGGATCTGCTACAACATCAACCCAAAGTACATCAGCCGATGCTTCACCAACAACATTATCCACAACACAAACACTGTCCCCTACTACACAGACACAACCTGTTATAAGCACGATAGGATCAGAAACAACCCAAAGTATGTCAGCTGATTTTCAACCAACATTGACTACAACACGACAATCTACAACATCTATTACAGCATTATCCTCAACACCAACAGTGTCCCCAATTCCACAGACACAATCTGTTTTGCCTATAATAGGATCTGCAATGACTTCAACCCAAAGTGCATCATCTAATGTTTCACAAACAGTGACTTCAACACAACAAAATACACAATCTTTTGCAACATTATCCACAACACAAACAGTGTCCCAATTTATAGAGACACAATCTGTTCTCACAACAATTGGATTAGCTACAACGTCAACCCAAAGTACATCAGCCGATGCTTCACCAACAATTACTACAACAAAAGAAACTTCACCATCTATTGCAACATTATCCACAATACAAACACCGTCCCCTACTACACAGACACAATCTGTTCAGCCCACAATAAGATCTGCAATGACGTCAACCCAAAGTACATCAGATGATGTTTCACCAACAGTGACTAAAACACAACAAACTACACCATCTATTGCAAAGTTATCCACAACACAAACAGTGCCCCCAACTACACAGACACTATTTGTTCAGGCAACAATTGGATTAGGTAAAACGTCAACCCAAAATACATTAGCCGATGCTTCACCAACAGTTACTACAACAAAAGAAACTACACCATCTATTGCAACATTATCCAAAACACAAACAATTTACCCAACTACACAGACACAATCTGTTCTACCCACGATAGGATCAGCAACAACCCAAAGTACATCAGCCGATATTTCAACAAAATTGAATACAACACGACAATCTACAACATCTATTACACCATTATCCGCAACACAAACAATTTACCCAACTACACAGACACAATCTGTTCATCCCACAATAGGATCTGCAATGACGTCAACCCAAAGTACATCAGATGATGTTTCACCAACAGTGACTACAACACAACAAACTATACCATCTATTGCAACATTATCCAGAGCACAAACAGTATCCCCTACTACACAGACACAACCTGTTATACCAACGATAAGATCAGCAACAACCCAAAGTACATCAGCCGATATTTCACAAACAGTGAATACAACACAACAAACGACAACATCCATTACAGCATTATCCGCAACACAAACAGTGTCCCCAACTACAGAGACACAATCTAATCTTCCCAAAACAGGATCAGCTACAACATCAACCCAAAGCACATCAGAAAATGTTTCACCAAGAGTGACTACGATACAACAAACTACACCATCTATTAAAACATTATCCACAACACAAACAGTTTCCCCTACTACACAGACACAATCTGTTCAGGCCACAATTGGATTAGCTACAACGTCAACCCAAAGTACATCAGCCAATACTTCACAAACAGTTACTACAACAAAAGAAGCTACACCATCTATTGCAACATTATCCACAACACAAACAGTGTCCCCTACTAAACAGACACAACATGTTATACCCAGGATTGGATCAGCACCAACCCAAAGTACATCAGCCGATATTTCACCAACAGTAAATACAACACAACAAACGACAACATCCATTACAGCATTATCCGCAACACAAACAGTGACCCCAACTACACAGACACAATCTGTTCCGGCCACAATTGGATTAGCTACAACGTCAACCCAAAGTATGTCAACCGATACGTCTCCAACAATTACTACAAAAAAAGAAACTACACCATCTATTGCAAAGTTATCCACAACACAAACAGTTTCCCCTACTACACAGACACAACCTGTTATACCCACGATAGAATCAGCAACAACCCAAAGTACATCAGCCGATATTTCACAAACAGTAAATACAACACGACAAACTACAACATCTATTACAGCATTATCCGCAACACAAGCAGTGACCCCAGTTACACAGACACAATCTGCTCAGCCCACAATAGGATCCGCAATGACGTCAACCCAAAGTACATCAGCCGATACTTCACCAACAGTCAGTGCAACAAAAGATGCCACACCATCTATTAAAACATTATCCACAACACAAACAGTTTCCCCTACTACACAGACACAATCTGTTCCGGCCACAATTGGATTAGCTACAACGTCAACCCAAAGTATGTCAACCGATGCTTCACCAAAGGTTACTACAACAAAAGAAACTACACCATCTATCGCAACATTATCCACAACACAAACAGTGTCCCCTACTACACAGACACAACCTGTTATACCAACGATAGGATCAGCAACAACCCAAAGTACATCAGCCGATATTTCACCAAGAGTGAATACAACACGACAATCTACAACATCTATTACAACATTATCCGCAACACAAACAGTGTCGCCAACTGAACAGACGAAATCTGTTCAGCCCTCAATAGGATCCGCAATGACGTCAACCCAAAGTACATCAGCCGATACTTCACCAACAGTCAGTGCAACAAAAGAAACTACACCATCTATCGCAACATTATCCACAGAACAAACATTGTCCCCAACTACACAGAAACTATCTGTTCTGGCCACAATTGGATTAGCTACAACGTCAACCCAAAGTATGTCAACCGATGCTTCACCAAAGGTTACTACAACAAAAGAAACTACACCATCTATCGCAACATTATCCACAACACAAACACTGTCCCCTACTACACAGACACAACCTGTTATAACAACGACACAATCTAATCTTCCCAAAACAGGATCAGCTAAAACATCAACCCAAAGTACATCAGCCGATATTTCACAAACAGTGAATACAACACGACAAACTACAACATCTATTACGCCATTATCCGCAACACAAACAGTGTCCCCAACTACAGAGACACAATCTAATCTTCCCAAAACAGGATCAGCAATAACATCAACCCAAAGCACATCAGATAATGTTTCACCAAGAGTGACTACGACACAACAAACTACACCATCTATTAAAACATTATCCACAACACAAACATTGTCCCCAACTACACAGACAAAATCTGTTCAGGCCACAATTGGATTAGCTACAACGTCAACCCAAAGTATATCAGCCGATACTTCACCAACAGTGACTACAACAAAAGAAGCTACACCATCTATTGCAACATTATCCACAACACAAACAGTGTCCCCTACTACACAGACACAACCTGTTATACCCACGATAGGATCAGCCACAACCCAAAGTACATCAGCCGATATTTCACAAAAAGTAAATACAACACGACAAACTACAACATCTATTACAGCATTATCCGCAACACAAGCAGTGACCCCAATTACACAGACACAATCTGCTCAGCCCACAATAGGATCCGCAATGACGTCAACCCAAAGTACATCAGCCGATGCTTCACCAACGGTTACTACAACAAAAGAAACTACACCATCTATTGCAACATTATCCACAACACAAACAGTGTCCCCTATTACACAGACACAACCTGTTATACCAACGATAGGATCAGCAACAACCCAAAGTACATCAGCCGATATTTCACCAAGAGTGAATACAACACGACAATCTACAACATCTATTACAACATTATCCGCAACACAAACAGTGTCGCCAACTGAACAGACGAAATCTGTTCAGCCCTCAATAGGATCCGCAATGACGTCAACCCAAAGTACATCAGCCGATGCTTCACCAACAGTTACTACAACAAAAGAAACTACACCATCTATCGCAACATTATCCACAACACAAACAGTGTCCCCTACTACTCAGACACAACCTGTTATACCCACGATAGGATCAGCAACAACCCAAAGTACATCAGCCGATATTTCACCAACAGTAAATACAACACAACAAACGACAACATCCATTACAGCATTATCCGCAACACAAACAGTGACCCCAACTACAGAGACACAATCTAATCTTCCCAAAACAGGATCAGCTAAAACATCAACCCAAAGTACATCAGCCGATATTTCACAAACAGTGAATACAACACGACAAACTACAACATCTATTACGCCATTATCCGCAACACAAACAGTGTCCCCAACTACAGAGACACAATCTAATCTTCCCAAAACAGGATCAGCAATAACATCAACCCAAAGCACATCAGATAATGTTTCACCAAGAGTGACTACGACACAACAAACTACACCATCTATTAAAACATTATCCACAACACAAACATTGTCCCCAACTACACAGACAAAATCTGTTCAGGCCACAATTGGATTAGCTACAACGTCAACCCAAAGTATATCAGCCGATACTTCACCAACAGTGATTACAACAAAAGAAGCTACACTATCTATTGCAACATTATCCACAACACAAACAGTGTCCCCTACTACACAGACACAACCTGTTATACCCACGATAGGATCAGCCACAACCCAAAGTACATCAGCCGATATTTCACAAAAAGTAAATACAACACGACAAACTACAACATCTATTACAGCATTATCCGCAACACAAGCAGTGACCCCAATTACACAGACACAATCTGCTCAGCCCACAATAGGATCCGCAATGACGTCAACCCAAAGTACATCAGCCGATGCTTCACCAACGGTTACTACAACAAAAGAAACTACACCATCTATTGCAACATTATCCACAACACAAACAGTGTCCCCTATTACACAGACACAACCTGTTATACCAACGATAGGATCAGCAACAACCCAAAGTACATCAGCCGATATTTCACCAAGAGTGAATACAACACGACAATCTACAACATCTATTACAACATTATCCGCAACACAAACAGTGTCGCCAACTGAACAGACGAAATCTGTTCAGCCCTCAATAGGATCCGCAATGACGTCAACCCAAAGTACATCAGCCGATAATTCACCAACAGTTACTACAACAAAAGAAGCTACACCATCTATTGCAACATTATCCACAACACAAACAGTGTCCCCTACTACACAGACACAACCTGTTATACCCACGATAGGATCAGCAACAACCCAAAGTACATCAGCCGATATTTCACCAACAGTAAATACAACACAACAAACGACAACATCCATTACAGCATTATCCGCAACACAAACAGTGACCCCAACTACACAGACACAATCTAATCTTCCCAAAACAGGATCAGCTAAAACATCAACCCAAAGTACATCAGATAATGTTTCACCAACAGTGACTACAACACGACAAACTACAACATCTATTACGCCATTATCCGCAACACAAACAGTGTCCCCAACTACACAGACAAAATCTGTTCAGGCCACAATTGGATTAGCTACAACGTCAACCCAAAGTATATCAGCCGATACTTCACCAACAGTGATTACAACAAAAGAAGCTACACTATCTATTGCAACATTATCCACAACACAAACAGTGTCCCCTACTACACAGACACAACCTGTTATACCCACGATAGGATCAGCCACAACCCAAAGTACATCAGCCGATATTTCACAAAAAGTAAATACAACACGACAAACTACAACATCTATTACAGCATTATCCGCAACACAAGCAGTGACCCCAATTACACAGACACAATCTGCTCAGCCCACAATAGGATCCGCAATGACGTCAACCCAAAGTACATCAGCCGATGCTTCACCAACGGTTACTACAACAAAAGAAACTACACCATCTATTGCAACATTATCCACAACACAAACAGTGTCCCCTACTACACAGACACAACCTGTTATACCAACGATAGGATCAGCAACAACCCAAAGTACATCAGCCGATATTTCACCAAGAGTGAATACAACACGACAATCTACAACATCTATTACAACATTATCCGCAACACAAACAGTGTCGCCAACTGAACAGACGAAATCTGTTCAGCCCTCAATAGGATCCGCAATGACGTCAACCCAAAGTTCATCAGCCGATGCTTCACCAACAGTTACTACAACAAAAGAAACTACACCATCTATCGCAACATTATCCACAACACAAACAGTGTCCCCTACTACTCAGACACAACCTGTTATACCCACGATAGGATCAGCAACAACCCAAAGTACATCAGCCGATATTTCACCAACAGTAAATACAACACAACAAACGACAACATCCATTACAGCATTATCCGCAACACAAACAATGACCCCAACTACACAGACACAATCTAATCTTCCCAAAACAGGATCAGCTAAAACATCAACCCAAAGTACATCAGCCGATATTTCACAAACAGTGAATACAACACGACAAACTACAACATCTATTACGCCATTATCCGCAACACAAACAGTGTCCCCAACTACAGAGACACAATCTAATCTTCCCAAAACAGGATCAGCAATAACATCAACCCAAAGCACATCAGATAATGTTTCACCAAGAGTGACTACGACACAACAAACTACACCATCTATTAAAACATTATCCACAACACAAACATTGTCCCCAACTACACAGACAAAATCTGTTCAGGCCACAATTGGATTAGCTACAACGTCAACCCAAAGTATATCAGCCGATACTTCACCAACAGTGACTACAACAAAAGAAGCTACACTATCTATTGCAACATTATCCACAACACAAACAGTGTCCCCTACTACACAGACACAACCTGTTATACCCACGATAGGATCAGCCACAACCCAAAGTATATCAGCCGATATTTCACAAAAAGTAAATACAACACGACAAACTACAACATCTATTACAGCATTATCCGCAACACAAGCAGTGACCCCAATTACACAGACACAATCTGCTCAGCCCACAATAGGATCCGCAATGACGTCAACCCAAAGTACATCAGCCAATGCTTCACCAACGGTTACCACAACAAAAGAAACTACAACATCTATTGCAACATTATCCACAACACAAACAGTGTCCCCTACTACACAGACACAACCTGTTATACCAACGATAGGATCAGCAACAACCCAAAGTACATCAGCCGATATTTCACCAAGAGTGACTACGACACAACAAACTACACCATTTATTAAAACATTATCCACAGCACAAACATTGTCCCCAACTACACAGAAACTATCTGTTCCGGCCACAATTGGATTAGCTACAACGTCAACCCAAAGTACATCAGCCGATGCTTCACCAACAGTTACTACAAAAAAAGAAACTACACCATCTATCGCAACATTACCCACAACACAAACAGTGTCCCCTACTACACAGACACAACCTGTTATACCCACGATAGGATCTGCGATGATGTCAACCCAAAGTAAATCAGTTGATGTTTCACCAACAGTGACAACAACTACACAGACACAATCTAATCTTCCCAAAACAGGATCAGCTAAAACATCAACCCAAAGTACATCAGATAATGTTTCACCAACAGTGACTACAACACAACAAACTACACCATCTATTAAAACATTATCCAGAACACAAACAGTGCCTTCAACTATACAGACTCAATCTGTTCCGGCCAAAATTGGATTAGCTACAACGTTAACCCAAAATACATCAGCCGATACGTCTCCAACAGTTACTACAAAACAAGAAACTACACCATCTATCGCTACATTATCCACAACACAAACAGTGTCCCCTAATACACAGACACAACCTGTTTTACCAACGATAAAATCAGCAACAACCCAAAGTACATCAGCCAATATTTCGCCAATAGTGAATACAACACGACAATCTACAACATCTATTACAGCATTATCAGCAACACAAACAGTGTCGCCAACTGAACAGACAAAATCTGTTCAGCCCACAATAGGATCTTCAACGACGTCAACCCAAAGTACATCAGCCAATACTTCACCAACAGTTACTACAACAAAAGAAGCTACACCATCTATTGCAAAGTTATCCACAATACAAACAGTGTCCCCTACTACACAGACACAACCTATTATACCCACGATAGGATCAGCAACAACCCAAAGTACATCAGCCGATATTTCACCGACAGTAAATACAACACAACAAACTACAACATCTTTTACAGCATTATCCGCAACACAAACAGTGTCCCCTACTACACAGACACAACCTGTTATACCCACGATAGGATCTGCGATGACGTCAACCCAAAGTACATCAGTTGATGTTTCACCAACAGTGACTACAACTACACAGACACAATCTAATTTTCCCAAAACAGGATCAGCTAAAATATCAACCCAAAGTACATCCGATAATGTTTCACCAACAGTGACTACAACACAACAAACTACACCATCTATTGCAACATTATCCAGAACACAAACACTGTCCCCTACTACACAGACACAACCTGTTTTACCAACGATAAGATCAGCAACAACCCAAAGTACATCAGCCGATATTTCACCAAGAGTAAATACAACATCTATTACAGCGTTATCCGCAACACGAACAGTGACCCCAACTACACAGACACAATCTGTTCAGCCCACAATAGGATCCACAATGACGTCAACCCAAAGTACATCAGCCGATACGTCTCCAACAGTTACTACAAAACAAGAAACGACACCATCTATAGCAACATTATCCACAACACAAACAGTGTCCCCTATTACACAGACACAACCTGTTGTACCAACGATAGGATCAGCAACAACCCAAAGTTCATCATCCGATATTTCACCAAAAGTGAATACAACATCTATTACAGCATTATCCGCAACACAAACAATGTCCCCAACTACACAGACACAATCTAAAATTTCCAAAACAGGATCAGCTACAACATCAACCCAAAGTGCATCAGATAATGTTTCGCCAATCGTGAATACGACACAAAAAAATATACCATCAATTGCAACATTATCAACAATACAAACACTATCCCCAACTAAACAGACACAATTTGTTTTGCCCACAATAAGATCTGTAATGACTTCAAAATTTAGTACAACAAATAATGTTTCACCAACAATGACTACAACACGACAAACTATGCCATCAATTGCAACATTATCCACAACACAAACAGTGTCCCCAACTACACAGACACAATCTGTTCCGGCCACAATTGGATTAGCTACAACGTCAACCCAAAGTACATCAGCCGATGCTTCACCAACAGTTACTACAAAACAAGAAACTACATCATCTAATGCAACATTATCCACAGCACAAATATTGTCCCCAACTACACAGACACTATCTGTTCCGGCCACAATTGGATTAGCTACAACGTCAACCCAAAGTACATCAGCCGATGCTTCACCAACAGTTACTATAACAAAAGAAACTACACCATCTATTGTAACATTATTCACAATACAAACACCGTCCCCAACTACACAGACAAAATCTGTTCAGTCCACAATAGGATCTGCAATGACTTCAACCCAAAGTACATCAGCTCATGTTTCACCAAATGTCACTACGACACAACAAAATACACCATCAATTGCAACATTATCAACAATACAAACACTATCCCCAACTACACAGACACAATCTGTTCCGGCCACAATTGGATTAGCTACAACGTCAACCCAAAGTACATTATCTAATGTTTCACCAACAGTGACTACAACACAAAAAACTGCACAATTTCTTTCAACATTATCCACAATACAAACAGTGTCCCCTACTACACAGACACAACCTGTTTTACCAACGATAAGATCAGCAACAACCCAAAGTACATCAGCCGATATTTCACCAACAGTAAATACAACATCTATTACAGCGTTATCCGCAACACGAACAGTGACCCCAACTACACAGACACAATCTGTTCAGCCCACAATAGGATCCACAATGACGTCAACCCAAAGTACATCAGCCGATACGTCTCCAACAGTTACTACAAAACAAGAAACGACACCATCTATAGCAACATTATCCACAACACAAACAGTGTCCCCTATTACACAGACACAACCTGTTATACCAACGATAGGATCAGCAACAACCCAAAGTTCATCATCCGATATTTTACCAAAAGTGAATACAACACGACAGTCTACAGCATCTATTACAGCATTATCCGCAACACAAACAATGTCGCCAACTACACAGACACAATCTGTTCAGCACACAATAGGATCCGCAATGACGTCAACCCAAAGTACATCAGCCGATACTTCACCAACAGTTACTACAACACGACAAACTACAACATCTATTACAGCATTATCCACAACACAAACAGTGTCCCCAACTACACAGACACAATCTAAAATTCCCAAAACAGGATCAGCTACAACATCAACCCAAAGTGCATCAGATAATGTTTCGCCAATCGTGAATACGACACAAAAAAATATACCATCAATTGCAACATTATCAACAATACAAACACTATCCCCAACTAAACAGACACAATTTGTTTTGCCCACAATAAGATCTGTAATGACTTCAAAATTTAGTACAACAAATAATGTTTCACCAACAATGACTACAACACGACAAACTATGCCATCAATTGCAACATTATCCACAACACAAACAGTGTCCCCAACTACACAGACACAATCTGTTCCGGCCACAATTGGATTAGCTACAACGTCAACCCAAAGTACATCAGCCGATGCTTCACCAACAGTTACTACAAAACAAGAAACTACATCATCAATTGCAACATTATCAACAATACAAACACTATCCCCAACTACACAGACACAATCTGTTCAGCCCACAATAGGATCCACAATGACGTCAACCCAAAGTACATCAGCCGATACGTCTCCAACAGTTACTACAAAACAAGAAACGACACCATCTATAGCAACATTATCCACAACACAAACAGTGTCCCCTATTACACAGACACAACCTGTTATACCAACGATAGGATCAGCAACAACCCAAAGTTCATCATCCTATATTTTACCAAAAGTGAATACAACACGACAGTCTACACCATCTATTACAGCATTATCCGCAACACAAACAATGTCGCCAACTACACAGACACAATCTGTTCAGCACACAATAGGATCCGCAATGACGTCAACCCAAAGTACATCAGCCGATACTTCACCAACAGTTACTACAACACGACAAACTACAACATCTATTACAGCATTATCCACAACACTAACTGACACATCAACATTACAAATTACACATCCAACAGGCAACCCCTATGCTTCACAACCACAAACATTTGTCCCCAGCAAAGCACCATACAGCACTGCATCTTTAAACCCCACACCCCTACTATCCTACTCAACAGCAGAATCAGTTCATTCACCTCAGACCAACAACACTACATATGTGGTAACAACCTTGACGACGACCTTTACGTCTGTATCAACAAATGAGACACCTCCCCAAAGTCCAGGTATTAATATTGTTAACAAGACAGTAAGCAGTTCTATGCTAACAAACACGTCAACTGCTCCTCCAGCAACTGTGCCATTCAGCTTCATGCCATCACCTGGACTTGTGTCTCAAACTTCCGACTCCCAAAAACCTGTGACAACAGTGACAAATGATGCCACAGACTCCATTTCTCTTCAGCCCTCGTCATTTTCCTTGGATGCATCAACCCTAAATCCTGCCGATGACAACACAACACAGCAGCAAGTTGATCATAATTCTGTTTCCTTATCTAGGGGAAATGCAATGTTTTTCAAATATAGCCCCAACATTGCTGCTGTAAGGCCCCTTGTATTTGATCACCTAACTGTGATCTGGACCACATTTCCAGTTTCAGAAGCCTTCAATGCAGACTCTGAGGAACAACATGAGCCAGATCAGAACAACACAAGTGAAGTAATTACAAATTAAAGCTTGATACACACTCTGTCATGTATGTAAATATAATGCTACAGCCTGTATGTAAGAAGCTTAACATCATAGCTAGGTAACAAAATCTTCCTACTTACATAACATGTTCTATCTCATTTATTTAACCTTTGCTTTAAAGGGGCTGGTAGGTAAATTTTGTTGTTCTGTAGTAAATTTTCTTTCTCTTTCAATTTCACAGATTCCCACATTGCCACCAGAAGTCTGAATTGAACTGAAGGCTTAAAATCCTTATTTTGAGTCTGACCAATGATAACCTAGACCTACCAACAGTGAGACACTACACGCTCATGTTCATTCAGGAAAATGTCAACAAAGATGGATTGCCCTGAAACGCTTTCAAACTATCACATCCAACAATAAAACAAATTGAAACTTAAGTCACATGTTCCAACCTGTGATGTCACTGATACATGATTCTCATGCTGCATGTTAGTTTTATTAGCTGTCCTTTAATTATGTGTAGCCGACAGTTAGAGGCTAGCTGTGAAGTAGACAATGTGCGGCCACAAATAGATTCATCACTCAGCTTCCATTGCTGTGGATGGTGATAACAAGCACTGTTAAAGTGAGCCAAGGTTCATACATGTTTGTGATGGTTAGGCCAGTTACATTGTTTTCAAAGATAACACCTATATTTAGAAATTATATTGTTGAAAAAAAAATCTAACAAGTGTTTAAAATTGAAAGATTTATTTTTCCTGGGTTCTATTTCCATTTAATTTCCAGCTAAATTAAGGTTGTCAATCTTGCTTTTATTTATTGTGGTTTGATATTTTTGATGCCCATTGGGATATCTCATCTTATCTAAAATTAGAGATGATTTGTTTCTTCTATGTTGAAATGATATCCATAGTTCTTACCTAAGCATAGAGGAGGTAAGCCTTTAGCTATACTTTAAAATATTGATTTATTTAATTATTGTTTATTGACTTTGTCTTTCAAATTGTCTTGGATATCTTTTGTGATCAATTTGTGCTATTTTTTTTTCTCTGTTCATCCTATTATGTATTATATATTAAAAACACCTGTTTTTTTAGGCCAACAGATGCTGTGTCATGCTTTGTCACTATCACTATCATTTTTCTTTTCTGTGTGTTGAGTTTCTATTCATGACTCCCCAAAAGCCATACATAGCTGGTGTCTGGTTATTGTCTCATAAATCACCTATGAATGTACGTCATACTGTTAAATATATCCGTATGATCTTATTGTCCTGGGCCAGATCAGATGTTGTCTTAGTGCACCAATGAACCCTGGCCAACTATGTATTTGTATTGTAAAATAATCAGATTCATTTACGATTATTTTGTACAAATAAAACGAAGAACAATAGTGTGCCAAGCACATAAACTCCAATTTCTAATGAAGATATGTGGAAATTCACAAAATTCAGGCTAAAATTATTATTATAAAATTATTATAATAGCGCTCTTCAAAATATGTTATATCAATACACAGGTAATGCATGTAAAGTACATGATTGTGTAAGTAATTGTCAGCTCTCCCTGTTTAAGATATACGATAATAACTTCCTGCTAGTTCACTTGAGTGGAATGCATAAACAACAGCACTCTATTGTCTAGTGACTAAAAATGGAAGATGACAATCTAGCATCCTTCTGAGTAGTTTTACCCCCATGTCGCAAAACTTCCTTTTACTTGGCAGATTATATATAAAAGACCTCAACAAACAGGTGGCATCAAAAGAGAATTGTACCTGAGTACATAAGGAGGCTCTGAATAACTTAAAATCTAAAAAAACATTATATATAAATTGTGACTGTTGCTTGGGGTAAGTACAACTTTGTGTCTATATTCCCTATATATGTATTTTCTATTCAATTGTAAAATATACTTCACTATAATGTATTTTTGATTGAACTGTATGCATTGTTTTTGCAATTCTTTGTGAAATCTTGCTTTTTTAGATTATTTTAAGGCTCAGTTTATTTTGATTGAATCCATCCTATAGCTTTGATAAAAGCAATGCAAAAACGTATTGGTTCTTGGAGGAACCGCTCCATAGTGAGGTCAGAGGATGGAGTAGGTAGTCTCCTCATTCAGTTCACATGTAAATCCATTTATTATAGTTTTTTCTTTTAGATAAATGTGCTGGTCTTCTATTTTTAAATGCTTGACCAAACAGGTGGATGTATGAGCAATGTTCTGTTTCAGACAAAGACATTACATAAACCTGCTTTAATTTACATTTTAAAATAATTTCCTGTCTGAGACTGCTTTCTAACTTCTAAGTGAATGAAAATCAATAAAATAATTTACTCAGTTTTATACAAAACAAATTCAAAGTACAATCTATTTACCTAGCAAGACATTTACTTTTTTTGTGTTACATTTTCATTGTATTGTTTGGCTGCCACCTCTAGCATATAGCCTTTTGGTGAAACTTAATTTTGATAGACAGGAGACATTGTGTACAGTTACTTAGGTGACGGTAGAGACAACAGGTCTCAGGTCTTGAGATTGAACTATGAAACTGTGTTTTAGCTGCATTTTACCAACCATCACTTAAAACTGGCCAGAGAGATCTTTAGAAAATCTAGTTCGAGTCTATCCTGCAGGTCATAATAATATAGAGCAGTTTCTGTCTGCACATGTGACACTTTTAAGCCTAACCAAATATTGGATCTAAGATTGTAGGTATTTTCTACAAAAACTAATTTAGCGCATATTTAAATGGATAATGTTCCTAGAATGGCCTTGTACATGTAGATTATCCAACCAGATTGTACAATGTGCTGAAATCAAATATGAACTCAGTAGAACACTGGGTATAAATGTGATTATGACAGTACAACAAAATGTAAATCTCTATATTTATGATTTAATACTTTCTAAACTTCTGTAAAACATCTTCAAGAAGAATAAATGCCATTAACACTGTATCGATTAGAAGATCAATCTCATAATAATCTCACATAGCCTAACATACAAATGTTATTTAATATGAATAAATGTTTAATAAGTTTATAGGTTAAAACTGAACAAAATAAACTATGATTGTAACGTTAAAAATATAAAAATGTCGGAGCCCCTTGGTAACCGAACCCTGCCACGTGTCTACCTCTTCACTGTCACTGTAAAAACACACAACACTGTACTGTCAAATTTTGTAGGTTCAATAGCTGACACAATGGTTGGTGGATCAATGTTATCAATGTTGCTGACAGTTATAGGTAAGTGAATTATTACTGCAATATAAAGTGACATTGTTTACAGTACAGTACATTTTTTGTAAATGTTCAAATTTATGAATCCTTCTGTTTTTACAAATAGTGGCCGTTATCGTTACTAGTGGATCAACAACAACTGGTGCATCAACAACAATTGGTGCATCAACAACAACTGGTGGATCAACAACAACTAGTGGATCAACAACAACTGCTATGTCAACAGCAACAACCGGTGTGTCAACAACAACTGGTGGATCAACAACAACTGGTGCGTCAACAACAACTGGTGTGTCAACTACAACAACTGGTGGGTCAACAACAACTGGTGTGTCAACAGCAACAACTGGTGGGTCAACAACAATTGGTGCATCAATAACAACTAGTGGGTCAACAACAACTAGTGGATCAATAACAACTGGTGCGTCAACAACCCCAACAACTGGTGTATCAACAACAATTGGTGGATCAACAACAACTGGTGTATCAACAACAAGTGGTGGGTTAACAACAACTGATGCGTCAACAACAACTGGTGCGTCAACAGCAACAACTGGTGGGTCAACAACTGGTGGTGTGTCAACAACAAGTAGTGGATCAACAACAACTGGTGCGTCAACAACAACTGGTGTGTCAACAACAACTGGTGGGTCAACTACAACTGCTATGTCAACAGCAACAACCGGTGTGTCAACAACAACTGGTGGATCAACAACAACTGGTGCGTCAACAACAACTGGTGTGTCAACTACAACAACTGGTGGGTCAACAACAACTGGTGTGTCAACAGCAACAACTGGTGGGTCAACTACAACTGGTGTGTCAACAACAACTGGTGTGTCAACAACAACTGGTGGGTCAACTACAACTGCTATGTCAACAGCAACAACTGATGTGTCAACAACAACTGGTGGATCAACAACAACTGGTGTGTCAACAACAACTGGTATGTCAACTACAACAACTGGTGGGTCAACAACAACTGGTGTGTCAACAACAACTGGTGGGTCAACTACAACTGCTATGTCAACAGCAACAACTGGTGTGTCAACAACAACTGGTGGATCAACAACAACTGGTGCGTCAACAACAACGGGTGTGTCAACTACAACAACTGGTGGGTCAACAACAACTGGTGCGTCAACAACAACTAGTGGATCAACAACAACTGGTGCGTCAACAACCCCAACAACTGGTGTATCAACAACAATTGGTGGATCAACAACAACTGGTGTATCAACAACAAGTGGTGGGTTAACAACAACTGATGCGTCAACAACAACTGGTGCGTCAACAGCAACAACTGGTGGGTCAACAACTGGTGGTGTGTCAACAACAAGTAGTGGATCAACAACAACTGGTGCGTCAACAACAACTGGTGTGTCAACAACAACTGGTGGGTCAACTACAACTGCTATGTCAACAGCAACAACCGGTGTGTCAACAACAACTGGTGGATCAACAACAACTGGTGCGTCAACAACAACTGGTGTGTCAACTACAACAACTGGTGGGTCAACAACAACTGGTGTGTCAACAGCAACAACTGGTGGGTCAACTACAACTGGTGTGTCAACAACAACTGGTGTGTCAACAACAACTGGTGGGTCAACTACAACTGCTATGTCAACAGCAACAACTGATGTGTCAACAACAACTGGTGGATCAACAACAACTGGTGTGTCAACAACAACTGGTATGTCAACTACAACAACTGGTGGGTCAACAACAACTGGTGTGTCAACAACAACTGGTGGGTCAACTACAACTGCTATGTCAACAGCAACAACTGGTGTGTCAACAACAACTGGTGGATCAACAACAACTGGTGCGTCAACAACAACGGGTGTGTCAACTACAACAACTGGTGGGTCAACAACAACTGGTGCGTCAACAACAACTAGTGGATCAACAACAACTGGTGCGTCAACAACCCCAACAACTGGTGTATCAACAACAATTGGTGGATCAACAACAACTGGTGTATCAACAACAAGTGGTGGGTTAACAACAACTGATGCGTCAACAACAACTGGTGCGTCAACAGCAACAACTGGTGGGTCAACAACTGGTGGTGTGTCAACAACAAGTAGTGGATCAACAACAACTGGTGCGTCAACAACAACTGGTGTGTCAACAACAACTGGTGGGTCAACTACAACTGCTATGTCAACAGCAACAACCGGTGTGTCAACAACAACTGGTGGATCAACAACAACTGGTGCGTCAACAACAACTGGTGTGTCAACTACAACAACTGGTGGGTCAACAACAACTGGTGTGTCAACAGCAACAACTGGTGGGTCAACTACAACTGGTGTGTCAACAACAACTGGTGTGTCAACAACAACTGGTGGGTCAACTACAACTGCTATGTCAACAGCAACAACTGATGTGTCAACAACAACTGGTGGATCAACAACAACTGGTGTGTCAACAACAACTGGTATGTCAACTACAACAACTGGTGGGTCAACAACAACTGGTGTGTCAACAACAACTGGTGGGTCAACTACAACTGCTATGTCAACAGCAACAACTGGTGTGTCAACAACAACTGGTGGATCAACAACAACTGGTGCGTCAACAACAACGGGTGTGTCAACTACAACAACTGGTGGGTCAACAACAACTGGTGCGTCAACAACAACTAGTGGATCAACAACAACTGGTGCGTCAACAACCCCAACAACTGGTGTATCAACAACAATTGGTGGATCAACAACAACTGGTGTATCAACAACAAGTGGTGGGTTAACAACAACTGATGCGTCAACAACAACTGGTGCGTCAACAGCAAAAACTGGTGGGTCAACAACTGGTGGTGTGTCAACAACAAGTAGTGGATCAACAACAACTGGTGCGTCAACAACAACAACTGGTTCATCAACAACCAATGGTGGATCAACAACAACTGGTGCATCAACAACAATTGGTGCATCAACAACAACTGGTGGGTCAACAACAACTAGTGGATCAACAACAACTGGTGCGTCAACAACCCCAACAACTGGTTCATCAACAACTAATGGTGTATCAACAACAATTGGTGGGTTAACAACAACTGATGCGTCAACAACAACTGGTGCGTCAACAGCAACAACTGGTGGGTCAACTACAACTGCTATGTCAACAGCAACAACCGGTGGGTCAACAACAACTGGTGTGTCAACAACAACTGGTGTGTCAACAACAAGTAGTGGATCAACAACAACTGGTGCGCCAACAACAACAACTGGTTCATCAACAACAAATGGTGGATCAACAACAACTGGTGTATCAACAACAATTGGTGGGTCAACAACAACTGGTGGATCAACAACAACTGGTGCGTCAACAACAACTGGTGCGTCAACAACCCCAACAACTGGTTCATCAACAACTAATGGTGGATCAACAACAACTGGTGGATCAACAACAACTGGTGCGTCAACAACAACTGGTGTGTCAACTACAACAACTGGTTCATCAACAACAACTGGTGGGTCAACAACAACTAGTGGATCAACAACAACTGGTGCGTCAACAACCCCAACAACTGGTTCATCAACAACTAATGGCGGATCAACAACAACTGGTGTATCAACAACAATTGGTGGGTTAACAACAACTGATGCGTCAACAACAACTGGTGCGTCAACAGCAACAACTGGTGGGTCAACAACTGGTGGTGTGTCAACAACAAGTAGTGGATCAACAACAACAACAACAACTGTCACTATTACTGCAGCTCCTCCACCAGTTGTGGTTCTAAGGGCCTCCTTGGCAGAACTATTTGTACCAGAACTCAGTGACAAAACCAGCAATCAATTTCAGAGTCTTGCAGCAAGAGTTGTAGCAGTGGTTAGTACTCATTATGATTATTTTCATACATATTGAGTCAGTTTGTCACTTTTGATATACTTTTGAAAATACTGTTTCTTTACATTTGTATTTTCTTCATTCCCACAGTACGATGTCATTTACATTAACAGATTTGGAGCGATTTTCCTCCGCAGTTTTGTAATTTCGTTCAGGTAACATTTAAAATTTTAAGTGTCCAACTGATGTTTTACTTTTTGGGTTGTCATCAATATTATACTTTTTAAACTTAATAATGGCAAAGAAAGAATATTTATACATTTGCAAAAGTTATCACTGTTAATATTATTTGATCAAAACATTTACTTTTATGATGCAGCCTAGCCGTGGCCAGAAATCGAATGGCTAATACTCAAGCAGAGGTGGGAATTGAGTTCAAGCAAACTGCTTCACCTGCAGAAATCCCACAGGCTGATGTTGTTGCGAAAACCTTAGAGGACGCTGTCTCTAACCCCAACAACACCTTCAACATCACTGTTCTTCCCACCTCCATCAAAGTCATTCGTAAGTTATACCTGGCCCTTAATTTCAGTCCAGTGGTTGTTAGTACAAGGAAATATACCTATTGTTGTCTTTCATTTATCTATTGCTGTTTGTGAGTGAGTGTGTGTATATTTTTGGTGGACCACAGTATGAATGAACTTAGTGAACTTAATGAACTTAGTGAACTTAATGAAGTTAGTATGAATGCAGTATGAATAATTTCCTCTAAAAAATAACCATCCTAGTTTCATGTTCTACTCCAACAAAGGAGGGAGTTTAAATTTGGCTTTTTCACTGCCAATACCAGAATGTTTTTTATTTTAATTTTTATTAGTATAAGGACAGTATGAAGCATAAACCAATGCCACACACCACATCATTTATAGCCAAGTACAGTACTAAACACAATTTAACAATGGATACATTAAAACATAAAACTCAAAGCTCAACAAGAAAACACAGACAAAAAACACAAACCAATACAATAAAGCACCATAAAACAAGAAGCACCAAATCATTCATGAATCCTCTTTAAAAACTTGCATTGCCGTGCATGCATGTGTTTGTGTGTGCTAGCTCCCCCCCGCCTATTTTTTTCCATATTTCTTTATATTGTTATATTGTTTTTACAGAAACAAATATTACATCAAATTCAACAACTGCAGCCCCCACTTCGATGATTACAACGACTGCTAACTCAACAGTTACAACTAAAACTACAACTACAAGTACTCCGACAACCATCATCACAACACCTACTACAGCTGCTGAGGCGACAAGACGATTAACTTTCAGATCTGCTGGAGAGACATTTACAAGTGACTTGCTGAATCCATCATCTGCAGCGTTTACAAGACGAGCCTCAATAATAAAGTCGACAGTAAGTCCCTCTCTTAGAGTAAAGCCTAGCAACATCTATGCATCTTAATGAATTGCAAACATTTGAATAGATATCTTCAAATGTCAGCATTTATGCAATATGCCATCTTTTCTTTTCAATTGTATCAATCACCATCCTTGAAAAACTAAAATTGTCACATGGTAAATGTGTGGTAGAGAAAAACTTAGAAATAAAATAAAATCCATTCAAATGTATTTTTAATTAAATACGTTTCAAAATAATCCTATCTAATGCAAACACTTTTCTAATTTAACATTGAAGTACGATGCTTCTAATACCGCCTAACAGACGCCAGGTGGTTTCTTGTTTCACAATGGATAGATGGTGTTATTACTTAGCACAAATTAAATACCATAATTAAGAAGACAATGCAAAAGTGAAGTTACACAAGCCAATAAAATAAATTTACTTACAAGTGACTTTCTTGTATTTCTGTAGCTTGAACCTTTTTACCGAAGAGAATTTTCTTCATTCCGCTCCTTGACGGTGATTTCATTCAGGTAATTTGTTAAAGTTATGTTGATATACTGTAATCTAAAGATTTGCACTATAAAGTTATGAAAATCATTAATAATGTATTTAAAACGATATAAGAATATAATTTTGTCTTTAATTTCTTTTGCAGTAATGGATCTATCATCAACACCATGGACCTTGGATTTGCATCCACATCTGTTCCTACTGGCACTCAGATTGGAAACGTTTTGGCTGGTGCAGCTTCAAACATCACAGCCTTCAACATCGACACCGCCTCCATTTCTGTGGATGGGACACGTAAGTTATATCGAGTAGTACCTCATGAAAATAATATGACATCACAGAAATATGTGTTAAAGCAATGTCTTGTTTCCTTCTCTCAACGTCTACAGAAGTTTCAAGTGGAGTAAGCCATAAGATGAGTCTCATCACTGCATCCTTTCTTGTGCTGCTGTCATGGCTCCTGTCAAGCTTCCACTAGTGCACGGCTTATGTCCATGTGCAATACCATTAGGAAAATACTTATTTTACTGATGTTCCCTTTACAAATCCAAGAGGACTTTACAATTAAAAGTTGGGATCAACACACACATTGATAACAAAGGTCTATTCAACCTTGATAGTACAGACCTTTACTAGAACTTTTTCCTTATTTCTCTGTTTGACGTCCCAGAAAGTCCATCCATGAGGGAGACGTACTGGAGCACCTGCTCCACTGAAACCAAACAGTCATTACTGGAATGAATGGTTTAAAAATGAAAGTAATGACAACTGAAACCTTATGTATCAGACACATCACACATAACATTTTCTCTATGTACAAACACAATTTTAAGTTTTAGTGCTATAATCACATCAATGAGGACCAGTAACATTCAAATTGAACGTAATGCTCTGTATGATTATCAAGACACTTTTCTTATTTCTATGTATTTCTATTATCTTACATATGTGTATTCTGTGAGTTTACCTGTATTTTTGTACAACTTGAGAAAAGAAATACTCAGTCTTCTTGATCAGGATACAAAACAATAAATAAAGAATGTCTATACATATATATACTATATCACTATGTTTTTACCATCAAAAGTTGATTAAAAAAAAGTGTGTCACCTTATATTAAAGATGCTTCCATTAAAAGAACTGAATATATGTGCAGACAATCAAACCCTGTCCTAATATTTCCAAAAACTTACTTCACAATCTGCTATTCTCCATAGGGTAAGTTATTTAGGTTTGTTCAGGAAGAAAATGGCAGTTTCCCAATAGCCCTGGTTTCCATTAAGACTAATTTCTACTGAAGAAATAGTCCCAGCTGCATTAACTACAGTGGAAATAATTATGGAAAGACATGTTGCTGAATCTATAATGTACTGGGGTAGACGCAGAAACTCACACGGGCTGTATCATTTTGTGAAGGTAGAATATGTCACTGATTGCAGTCAATAGGAGTGACTTGTTTCATATTTCAAAGTGCCTGTAGTACACTGCGACAAATAACAGAGCTAACTCAGGTGTAACATCACAACCAATCTGAAATTGTATTTGTTTTATGATTCAACATCTAGTTAAAAATAAATAAAATAAAAACAATAATTACTCAAATTAAATCAAACAATATTTATAATGCCTCCAACAATAATAAAAACAACTGTAAAATAAGACTAGTAATAACAATAATAATGATAATAATAATAATAATAATAATAACAACATAACTCTAAGAATGTAAGCAATGAAATAGTAGTAGCAGCGGGTGTCGAGCAGGACCAGGGCAACAGGCGCAGCCACGATTCATGATCCAGACACAACCTTTAAACGTGGAAACCTGAAAAACACAAAAACTCTGGGGAGGATGCTTGGATGCTGAGTTGGTCATTTATGGGACATTAGTACATACAGATAGAGGACATGAGTGTATACAGAGAGGGAGGACATGAATGTATACAGACAGAGAGGACATGATTAAGGAATAGAGGGGGTGAGGGCAGTATGGAGGGTATGAAGGGTGTGGGCAGTATTGTCACGGGGCGAGTTTGGACCCGAATGCAGCAGACAGGAAAACGGGTACAGTATGTAACAAAGTTTATTTGTCGAAGCATGGCAGGTACAAGGCAGGACAGATACTCAGCACAGTGTAAATACAAAAGTCCAAGTAGACAAACCAGTAAAGAATAGGAAGAAGATGGGAACACAGTCAGGCAGAGGGTCAGGAAACAGACAAGATGGCGAGTTCAGCGGCTGGCAGGATCGGCAACGAGAAATCAGTTTGGAACAGTGTGCTTGAAAGTCTGGCATTAGTCCAAATGTGATCTGTCAACAAGTGGAAAAGCAGGTGTGGCTTAAGTACTGGCTTGATTGACTGGCTTGATGAGCTGCAGCTGGAGCCCAGGCAGTATGAAGTGTGAGGGCAGTATGGTGTGTGAGGGCAGTATGGAGGATGAGGGCAGTATGAAGTGTGAGGGCAGTATGGTGTGTGAGGGCAGTATGGAGGATGAGGGCAGTATGAAGTGTGAGGGCAGTATGGTGTGTGAGGGCAGTATGGAGGATGAGGGCAGTATGAAGTGTGAGGGCAGTATGGTGTGTGAGGGCAGTATGGAGGATGAGGGCAGTATGAAGTGTGAGGGCAGTATGCATGGTGAGGGCAGTATGAAGTGTGAGGGCAATACAGAATGGTGAGGGCAGTATGAAGTATGAGGGCAGTATGAAGTGTGAGGGCAGTATGCATGGTGAGGGCAGTATGACGTGTGAGGACAGTATGAATGGTGAGGGCAGTATGAAGTGTGAGGGCAATATGTATGGTGAGGGCAGTAAGAATGGTGAGGGCAGTATGAAGTGTGAGGGCAGTATGAATGGTGAGGGCAGTATAAAGTGTGAGGGCAGTATGCATGGTGAGGACAGTATGAAGTTTGAGGGCAGTATGCATGGTGAGGGCAGTATGAAGTTTGAGGGCAGTATGAATGGTGAGGGCAGTATGAAGTGTGAGGGCAGTATGAAGTGTGAGGGCAGTATGCATGGTGAGGGCAGTATGAATGGTGAGGGCAGTATGAAGTGTTAGGGCAGTATGAATGGCGAGGGCAGTATGCATGGTGAGGGCAGTATGAATGGTGAGGGCAGTATGCATGGTGAGGGCAGTATGAAGTGTGAGGGCAGTATGAGATGTGAGGGCAGTATGAAGTGTGAGGGCAGTATGAAGTGTGAGGGCAGTATGAAGTGTGAGGGCAGTATGAAGTGTGAGGGCAGTATGAGATGTGAGGGCAGTATGAAGTGTGAGGGCAGTATTCATGGTGAGGGCAGTATGAAGTGTGAGGGCAGTATGAAGTGTGAGGGCAGTATGCATGGTGAGGGCAGTATGAATGGTGAAGGGCAGTATGAAGTTTGAGGGCAGTATGAATGGTGAGGGCAGTATGAAGTGTGAGGGCAGTATGAAGTGTGAGGGCAGTATGAATGGTAAAGGGCAGTATGAAGTGTGAGGGCAGTATGAATGGTGAGGACAGTATGAATGGTGAGGGCAGTATGAAGTGTGAGGGCAGTATGTATGGTGAGGGCAGTAAGAATGGTGAGGGCAGTATGAAGTGTGAGGGCAGTATGAATGGTGAGGGCAGTATAAAGTGTGAGGGCAGTATGCATGGTGAGGGCAGTATGAAGTTTGAGGGCAGTATGCATGGTGAGGGCAGTATAAAGTTTGAGGGCAGTATGAACGGTGAGGGCAGTATGAAGTGTGAGGGCAGTATGCATGGTGAGGGCAGTGTGAATGGTGAGGGCAGTATGAAGTGTTAGGGCAGTATGAAGTGTTAGGGCAGTATGAATGGTGAGGGCAGTATGCATGGTGAGGGCAGTATGAAGTGTGAGGGCAGTATGAGATGTGAGGGCAGTATGAAGTGTGAGGGCAGTATGAAGTGTGAGGGCAGTATTCATGGTGAGGGCAGTATGAAGTGTGAGGGCAGTATGAGATGTGAGGGCAGTATGAATGGTGATGGCAGTATGAAGTGTGAGGGCAGTATGAAGTGTGAGGGCAGTATGAAGTGTGAGGGCAGTATGAGATGTGAGGGCAGTATGAATGGTGAGGGCAGTATGAATGGTGAGGGGAGTATGAAGTGTGAGGGCAGTATTCATGGTGAGGGCAGTATGAAGTGTGAGGGCAGTATGAAGTGTGAGGGCAGTATGCATGGTGAGGGCAGTATGAATGGTGAAGGGCAGTATGAAGTTTGAGGGCAGTATGAATGGTGAGGGCAGTATGAAGTGTGAGGGCAGTATGAAGTGTGAGGGCAGTATGAATGGCGAGGGCAGTATGAATGGTGAGAGCAGTATGAAGTGTGAGGGCAGTATGAATGGTGAGGGCACTACGAATGGTGAGGGCAGTATGAAGTGTGAGGGCAGTATTACATATTTCTTAGTTCTATTTGTCCATATGTATTGGTGTATATTGTAGTTTAATGCACATATTATTTTTCTTATAATTTCTCAATGTTTATATATATATTATTATATGTATAGCATCTATAACGTAACCCAATTTCTCCATGTTCAATAAAGTATTTCTGTTTGTGTAATGTCTTTGCATACTTCTTTAATAAAGACTAGAATTAACTTATGTGCAGTGTTAGGGTTATGAGCTGATTATTAATCAGATGTTGGCTTTGTGGAATCATGTTCTATGTTTTATTGAAGCTATAGATACTGTACATATCAGGTGTAATTATTTGGAAATATCTTAAGGATTTAATTCTGATAACAGCTTGACTAAAATAGGATTCATAGCTCACACTTTGTTGTTGTTGTTGTTGTTGATTGACAAATAAATGATGTAGTTGCCTTTGTTTTGTATTAGTTTATACAATCCAAACAGGTGCAGGTAGTTTACAGGTGCAGTGCAAAGAAAACATCGGAGGAATGTGACCAAGATGTTTTTTTTAACTAGGGTATACTAACTTACTGGCCCACAGAAACTACCTTCTTCATCTGCAGTGGCCACTGTGAAAGTGGAATGCAGCAGTGCGACATCACAACACAAAAGAAGGGAGTATACGATGACATTGAGCCAAGAAAGTGTCAGCATAATAAAAGCCTTTCTAAAGTTTCCTTTGACGTTGTTTTTGGCTACGATTTGTGAAATGCGTATCATCTCTGAGTCATGTCATGTCAATTATAAAGCTCTCATTATATAAAGACCTTATAAACGAGCAATGCCACATAAGCGGTCAGAGATGTGAAATGGATTACATGAATAACAAATGAAATAGAGCAAAAACTAAAAGGAAAACTACACTACATCAAAGAAGGGACTTATTTCATCTAAGAAGTAGCTATTTCTTCTTCTAATTTGGGTAAGTAAATCTTTAAATCTATATGTAAACATTTGTACAATGTACACTTTAAATGGGTGTAAAAATACCTGAATAAATTAGATGTTTTTATACTGGGTACAAAGGAGGTGAGTGAATGCTATGTGTGAATCAAAATCTTGTTTACTTGTACGTTATTCATTATTAAAGAAATATTTCATTATACACTTTTAAAAATATCTTTATTATTACTATAATTTTACTATAGCATATCATTATATATTTTGTACACATAGTTGAATACAATGGAATAAAAAGGTGAGTTTGTATTGATTCTTGTATTCTAAGTCTCTCCATAGGGAGATTGTAGGTCAGGGTCAGCAGCTGTAGCCAGTCGTAAGAATT
>NC_041372.1:471134-608634 GCF_900634415.1 Cottoperca gobio
TATATATTATATATATATATAATATTGTACTATATGCTATAATATATATAATATATAGATATAATATATACATATATGTACATATATGTCTATAATCATATATATAATACATCTATGTACATATATGGTATATATATATATTATATAATATACATATATGTACACCATATATGTATATATATATATATATACTATATATATATATATATATATATTTATATATATCTATCTTCTCTTATACATATATGTATATATATTATATATATATATATGTCTGTATGTATATATATATATTATATATAATATACATCTATGTATATATATAATATATATATATGTATGTATGTATATATATCTATGTCATGTATGTATGTATGCTATATATATATATAGTTATGTTATGTATGTATGTAATATATATTGTATGTGTATAATATTATATATAATATATAATATATATATATTATGTATATATTATATATATATATATATATATAAGTAATAAGTATACATAGCCCATATGTATTGGGCTCATAGGACGATTATTACAAACTGACTGAATAGAGTATGATCAGAAAAACTACAAGCAGCACTATTTTATCTATGAACTTGAAGTTGAAACATATGCAGTGTGAAAAAACATTTAATAAATCCAACTTTAGCATTTTCCCTCCTTTTTCAAAAGTCCTGACTCTTGATAAAAGTGATTTCATGTGATCACACGAAATAATAATGGAGGTTTCGATCCTTCACGATTCATCGCAGTGTCTCAAGCTCTGAAAATCGGAGACAACAACGTGATCGAGTCTAAAGGTAAGTTCTGTAAGTGTTCCTGCGAGGAGCACACCACGCTACTTAATAATCCTTTAATAATATAATATCCTACGGATGATCCTTTATTAATCATATCAGTCAGTATGTGGATCACATCCCAGAAGTATTTAAAGTACATTATAACACTCGAGGTGTGAGTGAAACATGTGTAATAGTATGACAGCCTTCTTCTAATAACTTTGTTCCAGCTGATCTCGGGAGGAACGTGATCCTGAGCAGCGGCTGCATCGTGGGCGCCTGCTGCCAGGTGAACACGTGTGAGGTGGTGCCGGAGAACACGGTGGTGTACGGGTCCAGCTGCACCCGCCGCCTGCAGAGTGAGAAGCCGCAGGTCAGTCTGCTGTCTGCGCCTCAGAGTCGCACAGCGGTGTCGTGCTGCCACTGAGGGTGGTGCTTTTTCTGTTGCAGCCGCAGACTCTGCAGCTCGACTTCCTCATGAAGATCCTGCCCAACTACCACCACCTGAAGAAGACGGGGAAAGGAAACACACCTGTGAGGAACTGACGTGGAGCTACACCCACTGACACCCCTTTCACTTCCGTGTTGGTCCTTCATCTACACCTGATCTGCTTCGGACCTGAAGGTGTAAATCTCCTATGCCATGTTTTGTTAATCCGTTCTGCTCGTACATATTTCTAAAGACTCTCGTAAGGATGATCTGCATCTCATTAATATGTTGTTTTATTAACATCTATACAAACATCAGCATGTCTTCAGGTTGTTATCATTGTTACAGTCACATTCTAATGTTACTTTATATTTTATTGTCTATGAACTAATATTGTTATTCACTGTGTTTGTTGGTAATTGTACTTTGGCAACACATGACTCATGTCATGCCAATAAAGTGTATTGAATTGAAGCTTGTATGTATTTATATATTTGTGTTGCTGTTATATTTCCTGTAGGAGGAAGTGTTGAGCAGCTGTTAGTGTGCGGTCTGCTGGGAAGAGCATTTAAAACAAGTCAACATATCTGCATTATTATGGACACTACAAAACACTCTATTGTCTGTAGGCTGATGTACCGTTTAAAGTGACCCCCCCCCCAACACACACGGGTGTGGTTGCTACTTGCATTTCTCCGTCAGGTTGGGCCTGAGTAATGCCTGCCCCCCCCCCCCTCCCATCCTCTCAGATTAGGGTTGGTGGTGCAGTGCGTGAAACCTCCGGCCTGCAGAAGGCGGGTGGTGCTGGGGGCAGCCGCTCCCTGCAGGAGGCCCACAGCTGGTGTCCCACGAGGAGTCCACATCCACCAGGGGATAATTACTTCAGCAGTGCAGCCGGGGCAACGTCTCGGCTCCTTTACGTTCTCACTTCTGCTTCATTCTTATTTTGGGGTGTTGCCAGAGCGTCAGTTTACTTTAATGTGACGAGGAGGACAGATGCTGGGCCGTCGCATGAGGTGCAGAGTGACAGGGGCCTCATGGGGGGCGAGTGTGGCCTTTAATCTGCACAATGGCTGTGATGATAGCAACTCATGGCAGAAAATGCTCTTCTATATTTGGACGCAGTTATTTATACCTCTCCCTTACTGTACTGTTGTGAAACTCAATCATGCAGCTTCCACTGTTGTACATCAGCGTGGTGTTTGCTTATCTTTACCATTATCTCCAGTCAATATCTGGCCTTTGCTACAATATGCAGCATTCTCTGAAGAGTCAATAACATATTATCATAGACAAAGAGAGAAGCAGTTTGTAATAAAGCAGCAGATACTATATATATATATATATATATATATATACATATGTATCTCCAGCAGCATGCAGTTCAGCTCTGGGTTTAGTCCGCTGCTGTCAGCCCTGGTCAGACAGGCCACCAGTTGCTTTGAGAGGATAAAGGCTTTCTGACAGCTGACCTTTGCCTCCAGGTCCACTCCACCTTTAAAAAGTGAAATGTGACCTATAGGCCGCAGAGATTTCCATTGCAATCCCACAGAAATAATTAATTTCATCACAACAGGGACCCTGAAACAGTGGATGTCGTGCCTCTGCAGCCCGGGTACTGTAGCTGCACGGCTCCACCACCGTGGTCCACACTGAAATATCCCGCCATCATGCACCGCCATGAAGCGTGATACAGACGCTCCCAGAGGACGGACCCTAATGACTTTCCTCCAACACCACCACGAGCTTCACTGTGTGAGCAGCAGCAGAGTATTCAGGAGTAATACTGCCGTGTAGAAATATATCCATCTTCATCTTTTACTTATCGTCAGCTAAATGTGCTTAAAGTCTGGAAAACAACATAACTTCCCCGTTCATGGTGTCACACACACACACATGATATGCAAGGCATGTGTGTATATTAGCAATCTTTCTATCATCAGAATCAGAATTTGGTTTATTGCCAAGCAGGTTTTCACATACAAGGAATTAGCTTTGGTGTGTTAGAAATAAGAGCAAACACAGAAGAATATGAATATAGAAAAAAGAATGTACAGAATGTAATGAAAGATATGTACAGTATATCTTAATTAAATTCAAATTAAAAGTGTTGTAGGATGAGGTAGAGTTTGTAGGGTACAGATGTGTGATCACAAATGACAGGGGGAGATGGAGGGACAGTGTCAGTGGGGGTCTCTGGCCTTGTTGATGAGGCCAACTGCAGAGGGGAAGAAACTGTTCATATGGCGTGAGGTTTTGGTCCTGATGGACCACAGCCTCCTGCCGGATGGAAGTGACTCAGAAGGTCTGTGTCTAGGGTGGGAGGGGTCAGCTGCAACCTTACCTGCACGCTTCCGGGTCCTGGAGGTGTGCAGGTCCTGGAGAGATGGCAGATTGCAGCTGATCACCTTCTCCGCAGAGCGAATGACACGCTGCAGTCTGACCTTGTCCCGGTCAGTGGCAGCAGCATACCAGATGGTGATGGAGGAGGTGAGGATAGACTCGATGATGTCAGAGTAGAAGTGCACCATCATCGTCTTTGGCAGGTTGAATTTTCTCAGCTGCCGCAGGAAGTACATCCTCTGCTGTGCTTTTTTGATGAGGGAGCTGGTGTTCAGCTCCCACTTCAGGTCCTGGGCGATGATGGTGCCCAGGAAACGTAAGGACTCCACAGTGTCCACCGGGGAGTCACACATGGTGATTGGGGAAGGTGTGGCTGGGCTCTTCCTGAAGTCCACTATCATCTCCACAGTCTTTAGAGCATTGAGCTCCAAGTGGTTCACACTGCATAAAAACTAATAACGTGTAGCGGTGACCTCACTGAAGAGAAAAGATATGAATCAGAAGTGACTTGGTGGTAGATTTACCTCAGTGGAAGTAAAGGTCAGCACACAGAGCTGTGCAGCTCAAAGCAAGTGAACTATTATGTTTATTATGTAATAAAGATTGAAGGCGCAGGGAAAGCCACAGACTCAAGGTTTTAGTTGGATATTTTATTGGTTCCACTGCTCAACAAAGGGAAGATATAACTTTACGTGCTTTCCTTTGAGCGCTTTAAGACATGTGAGGAGCACTCACGGTCTTCAGAGGGAACATTTCAGAGACCTGTGTCAACATTTAGATTCAGGCCGAGCAGACTTCTCTCCTCCAACATGGAGCGTCTAAAAACACACCTCCGCCTGTTTCTGTGTCTCCACATATAGGAGGCAGAAAGTGTTTGTTCTGGTGGCCGTGCCCCTCAGGACAAACCTTAGTGATGTAAGTGAGTGCATCCTCCTCCTCTGAGCAGCAGCTCTGATGAGCACCACTTTACTCACCAACATTTACAGGCACATGCCTCGTCACAATGAACTTTTGGCCTTCTTGAAATATGAACCTTTTCCACTTTCCAGCTAAGTAAGACCTCCCAAACACAAGACAGTAACGTTTGTAAGGCGACACGTAGTTCAGGCATTCTTCTCTGTGGGTGTTTGGTGATTGAGAGTAAGCAGAGCACAACACACTGTGAGCAGCGACATGAAGACTCGATGTGTGAGTGATGAATCTGTAAGAAACTGAAGGTTTCCTTTAGCTCACTGTGGTTCCGGACTGAAGTATCTATATGATTGACAATGAGTGAATGGATCCTCCTGGAAGCTTCTCATGAGGTGATATGTCTTTCAGTGACATATCTTAAACTGTTGGATGTGTTGTTCATTTTTGGAACTGATACAAAGGTAAAAGTTTACGATGATGAACGTTAAACAACGATAAAACCTTGGGCTAGCTTCTACTAATACTAGCTAGCTAACTAGCACTGTGGACGATATGGGAATGATGAGGAAACGTTTGAGGAAACGTTTGGTGTTACGACCCTCATCAAACTCCCCGTGGTCCACAGAGGAATCACGGTGTACACACGGGTCAGGTGCTCTCCGTAAACAGCACTACAGTCAATGTGACCACAGAAAAGGAAGATCAAGGTAACTAACAGGAGGGAGGACTGGGGGAGGAAGGCTCTCAGCCCACAGAGACACGCTCACCCCCCCCCCCATCACTGAAAACATTCAGCTCTGGGTGGATTGCGACATCGTTCTCCCTGTGAGTGCGACTGTGTGAAAGGGGGGGACATCTTTGACTGACCCTCAGGCTGCTCGATACATCGGCGTTGTGTCATGCTACATTGGTGTCGCGACGCTCACATCCAGCTAGCCTTTCAGCTGTGACTCAGTGATCCAGAAGATCATATCAGATAATCTGATTTGTGTCTCGATCTTCAGGCCTGCCGGTTTGAAAGGTTTGTTTCTGGGCAACAGGACATCTCTAAAAGCCAGACTTTGACATTTTGAGAAATAGGATTCTCTGCTGAGAGTGAGATGAGAACAGGCTAACAGGCTGTAGCTTCATATTTACCTCACAGACATCACGTTAGTTATTATTATTATTATTATTATTATTATTATTATTATTATTATTATTATTATTATTATTCTTTCAAACTTAAATAACTTCCTGAAACAATTCAGCTCCATGTTGTTAAACTGTCTCCTGACAACACAAAGATGTCTTCATGTGAGGCTGGGCCGTGTCAAAGCCTGCTGACATGTTACCCAGGACAGCGTGACCAGACTGTCTCCTGGGGGGGGGGGGGGCTCCTCTCCCAGCATCAGACCACACAGCTCAGCCCTGAGACCTGTCAAACACAGCTGGGACATCTCCCCTCCTCCCCCTCCTCCCCATCCTCCCCCTCTCTCCTCCCCCTCGCTCCCCAGACTCCAGCAGGAAGCTTTGATTCAGGCTTGTTGAGCAGCGAGGGGAGCATTTCCATTTTTATCTGCTGGAAGAGCCTCCTCCTTGAGGAAATCTGCTCCTCATCAGCATAAAGCAGCGCCGCGTCCCTCCTTCAGATGCACTGTAATTGATACAGACATGATCTGGGAGGGGAAGAAGCAGAAATCTCTACGGCCGATCCGCCATGACTGCTTCTGCTTCTTTTGTTGCAGGTTCAGCAGAAATGACGGGCTGTGTTTTCTGCACCGGCTGTCACAAACTGCGAGTCTGTCCTGTGCAATAAGTGTCACGAAACATATAGTCAAAGTCTCCACTGCCGCGCGACTGTCATCTCCTGAACTTTCATCGCCAAACACAAAGTGAGGCAGCTGCTGAAAATAAATGTTTTGAAATGTTGTCGCCTGATGGCTGCGGTGCACGCTGCACAAAGACAATAATAGGTGTGGAGTGTTTGAGACATCACTTCCATAGCTGCCGGCTCTTTCCCCACTCAAAGGTCATAAATCAAATAGTCTTGGTGAGCTCACAACGGATTAGTGCAACTTGTTATCAGGTGCAGGTCTTGAGCAATGTTCAGGTGTCTCCACTTCCTCTCTATTGTAGCTGTAGACACAGGATCAGTGGTGTGTCTTCAGTATAAAGAGTTGATGATTGTCTACTGCGCTGTGCGTCTTCACACATGACGAATTATGCTGACGGCTACATTTCAAATACGCCTGAGTGTGCAGAGCAACAAGACGTCTCGTGATGCCTCGTGTATGAAGGTTAACAGTCAACAAGTTAACGTACAGAACAATGGGATATGGCAGTAAAGCTGAGTGGGACACGACTTTACAAAACAAAGACCGGTAGCCCCTTGGCCATGGAATAATCTACAAAAATATTCATATCCATTGTTTCAGTTCATCAATTAAAAGCGGGATCACCACCAAACTCCTCTCTTATTTTAGGATTGAGAGACCCCTAGAGGCAGAACATGACCCATTGTGCGTTTAAATGAATGATTACAATAGTTTTAACTTTGTGTATCTAAGTGTTGTCAGCAATAAGTTCATGAGAAATGCAATATTTTGTCCATGGAGCTCACCAGGTGCTAATAAATCAAGTTACTGTGTGTAATACACTTAATGTTTGGTGCATCACTTAGAGCAGTTTAGAATTGTATTGTTATTTTTTCTAAACAGTGAAAATGTTATTTTTTTCTACACATTCCTGATCTCAATGAGAAGACTTTACACATGCACAGTAATGAGTAGTCTCAAATATGAAAGATAATAACAGGAACACTGGAATAATAATGTTGCAGGAATGTTGTGACTAAAATACCATGCAGCTGATTTCCACTGTGCTCTTACAGCACTTGATAAAAGTTGCTAAAGGCAGCAGCAGACGGTGCATCCCTCCCTAACCCCACCCTAAACCCTCCCTCCTCCCTCCTCCTTCACGCGCAGATGGGGAGAAGTTTGCAGCCTGCGGCGCAGTCACTGTACATTTACCGTGTTTCGTTTAGGGAGCAGCAACAAGAAGAAGAAGGAGACGAAGAAGAAGAAGGGAATCTGAGGACTATCAGCCTGCACAGCTCTGCTTTACATCTAATCTGTGCTCATCATTTATGTCGCCAAACTAGAAGCTCCGCACGCAGACTGTAGTCTGTCGGAGGGTTTAGCCTGGTCCCGAAGAAGAAGAAGAAGAAGAAGAAGAAGAAAAAGAAGAAGAAGAAGAAGAAAAAGAAGAAGAAAAGAAGAAGACAGTCCCAGTGAAAGTGATAACAGTCAGAATGAATAACAACAAAACCGAGAAAGAAAACGAGCAGAGTGAATTCACCAACCACGAAGAAGAGGTACGTCTCCGCACGCGACACCTACCTGCTGTGTTTATCACTATAATATTCTTATTAGCTGGTGAAGTGTGGAAACTATATTATTCTAATGATTATTACTATCTGCCCTTCTTTTCTCTGGTTTCCGGAAGGAACTCATTCTTTAACAAAGCTGTGCACCTGTGTTATTTATTTTAGATATAGAAGATTGAAGCGTTTTTTATTTCTCTTACTTTGTGTAACCTCTTACTGTAACCATGTACTTTCCCTTACGAATAAAAGAAAGTACAACACATCCTGCAGCAGCAACACGGCAGACCATCGAAGAATCATTAATAATAACTGTATAATGAGAAGTGTGGAGCAGTAATGAAGAGTTGGGAGCAGTTAGTTAGTTTGCACTGAAGCTGAGGGAGCACTGGAAGTTCAAACAGCTGCTGCAACATGTACGCAACCCCCCCATTACAGAGGAGCCTCTCAATGACATCTTTACACAAACTAGATTGTTTACTTTGTGCTGAGAATTTATTTTCTCTCAAACATCTTTCCTCTGTAAACATTCACTATCTGTCCACAACATATCCTTCTCCCTGGATAAGGAGGGGGGGGGGGGGGGGGTCTGGAGGGGGGGTAGGGTCCGGAGGTTAGGGTATAAGGGTTGGGTCGTCACTTCCTTCCACAGCGCAGTGACGTCAGAAAGGTCTGTGAGATTCTGTGAGGTTCTGTGAGTTCTCTTGGAGAATGAGATTACAGCTCAGTAATCTTGGTCACTTTGTAATTGAATATCAACACAGCCGGCCTGACGGAGCACCATATTTGGTCCACTGAGTTTACAGTGTGTGGATCTCTGCAGCTACACAGAGAAAAGACTTTATTCTCTTTATGTACTCGTACAGGACAGACTTTCAGTACTTCAGCTCTTCAGTACTTCAGTATTTCACTGGACCAGTACAAGACAATAGATAATCTACTTTATTCTATGAAAGGTTGACAAACATGCTGCTCACACATTCTCAGACCGGCGCTACAACAGAAATTCAATTAAAAGTCAAATAAATAAAGATATATATATATATATATATATATATATATATATATATTAGAGACATTTTAGATCCAGCAATATATAATAATAATAATAATAATAATAATAATAATAATAATAATAATAATAATAATAATAATAAGTATATTAAATGACTGAGGGCTGGCCTCAGATTTATTTCCAACGATCAGTTCACACATCATGTCTTCTGACAGCTTTGTTTTAGAGCATTCAGTCCATTAATCCATCAGAAAATGACCATCAGACCGAATACACAACGCATCGAGTAATCTAGAAGAGAAGCGGCAGAGACAGTAACGAGAGGAAGCTAATGGAAATATATTAACGTAAAGTTAGACTGCACCAGTTCATCTGCAGACACACACACACACACACACACACACACACCCACACCCACACACACACACACACACACACACACACACACACACACACACACAGACAGGCAGGCAGGCAGGCAGGTGTGCAGACAGGAATAATGTGACTAATTTGTGAGCATGACTTGCACTTTCCCACATGACTCATGAGCATTAGAGTTCAGTACAATACAAACGTCCTTATGGAAGACCAAGTGACTAATTTGACATTTTCAGCTGTTCTACAGAATCTCCAGACCTCCTCACAGAAACACTGACTGTAAAATGGCAGTAGAGCAACATAAACTGTGACCTCCTGAGAGACTTTCCCAGCCTCTCACATGCTCCTCCTGCCTCTGCCACTCAACGGGTCACTGATTCAGGCAGTGAAGCTGCGCAGCCGGCTCGGCCTCTCGTGCCTGCTTCACTGCTCAACCTCACACGCCATCATCGGCGGTGTGGCGATGCTTAAAGTTTATCTTGTGTGGACCAGTGCGCACCAAACATGGGCCTGCTGCACAGCAGGTATGCAGCTTCCAGCATCTAATCTTCTGATAAGCTTTATTATCAGGTGTCTGGATGCTTTCACGTGCTGCGGCACTCAGTGGCCACGGATGCAGTCGAGGCGACGCGCCGACCCTCGCATGGTGGACGTCAAAGACATGTTTCCAGGCCTTGTATGGCCCAGAGGCCTCTTCAGAGCACATTTCTTAAATGTTTAGTTCCTTCTGGAGTGGAGAGAGGGAAGTGTTTTCATAGTGACGGAGCCAGGTGACGTGTTCCTGTTATCAGGAGGGAACATGTGAAGGCACAAAGCCCAGTTCACTGAAGTTAATCATGTCAAGACTTCCTTCTCTCCTCTTAGTGCCAAGGTGATCTGATCATTGCCCACGACCAGCTTCTGTTCTGTGATAGTAAATAGAAGCTCTTTGGAGGAGTGTTTGGATAAAGACGTCACCTTGGGCTTCAGGAAGTTATGAACTCCATTTTACTCCATTTTATAGAGCAAACTATTATCAAACAATAAAGACATCATCCGTGAGTGTCACCAGTAATCACTGTAGTCATGTGTGAGACACTTTGATCTGCTGGGTTTCTGATCATTGTTGGGCCTGTTTTATGTTAATAGACAGCTCCACAGGGCCGTGCAGCTCGTGAGTTTGTGGAATGCGTCACGGCTATGTCGAAGCGTGACCTTTGACCTCCTCGCTGTCAAGCTAACCGCTGTTTGTTTAAGGAGCGCCTGGAGGTCCACCTGAGTTTTGACAAATGAGTGAACACGGAGGATGGAGACTTGTGTTGTTTCTGCAGCATGAAGTCATATTGAAAGTGGTGTAAGAGTAGCGCAGCAGGAGTTTGAGCCATCTGTTGACTCTACTTCTGACCATAAACATGTAAGTGGATCTTTACAAGCGCCCAAAGAGAAACAGAATATCACTCAAGCAGAGTTCAGCGAATCTCCCCGGGGTGTAATTGGATTGTGCTCGGCCCTCTCTGGGTCTCCAGCAGGTCCTCTTCAAATAGCAGGTCATGTGGCCAGCGTGACCTTTTCCACGAGGAGATGTAGGTGGAGGAGCTCGGAGCAGCGGTGCACTGGGCATGTATCTATGAAAAGGGCACGCAGATATATTAACGCGCTGTGACATGAAACGTTACGAGAGGGGAAAGTGGCCATGATGGGAAATCATACAAGAGCTCACGGATCGTTGCAGATACTGTACTCCGAGATTTAGATTAGGAGTATACAGTCACATGACGCAGAGAAATAAAGTTCATACAGGCTCCACGCACTCGTCTGATAGGTAGGAGGTTATTTATAAAAGTGCGGGGGGGAATTGTCGTCTTATCTTAGCCATTTGTCAGCTGCACGACAAGAGGTATTTGAAAAGACAACAACATGGCTTAGCGTCAGGAGCGGCTGGCAAAGATCCTGCTCACTGAAGAAAGGAAAAATAATTTAAATATCTACAGCTATATATATATATATATATATATATATATATATATATAAAAGTGGCCGTGAGTGAAGTCTTTCTTTAAAAGGCCTCCGCTGTCAGCTTTGTAATTACTGTGAAGACGTGTGAGCCTCCTCAGCGTCGGCCATCTTGTCTTGTGCTTCTTCTGTCACCTCCACTTAATATTGCTTACTCACAAGATGTAATTATCCACCCGCTCCTCTTTCTCACTCAATAGTTCTCGAATTCATCTCTCTCCTCTAACCCCCATCCTTCCCTCTGCTCCCCCGCTACACTTTAATCTCCCTTCCTCTCTGTTTCCTCCTCTCCTTCGTCCCTCCCTTTTCTGCGCTCTTTATCTTACTTCCTCCTTCTTTCCCTCCGCCCTGGTCCTGTTTGTAATTTGCCACTCTTCTCGCTCTTCAGTCCCGGTAGACTAGCTCCTTACCCCTCATGGCCACACGCTGACAGCCTGGCGCTGAGGTGAACAGAAGGACTTTTATGGTCATGGGAAGAGCCTGGACCGGAGAACAAGGAGAAAGTGTCCCGCTCCAACTGTCCGACCGTGAGCCTCCAGCCGAGGTCAAAGGCTGCAGATTAGCTCCTAAAGATGGAACTATAGCTTCTTCTTCTTCTGTGGTGCATTGTAGGCTTTAGTGTTGTCAGACCAGCTCCCAGGGAAGTGAAGAGTACCTGCTCTCCTCCTTCATTCTCATGTAGTCTGGTGGAAATGATGTTAATTTATTAATCATTTGGTAACATGCCCGCTGCTAAACTGTGAGTATTTCATGGTAGATATGTTTTCAGGATATTTGGCCTGTTGGTGGGATAACAATGAATATATTCAAAATAAGTGTTTTCTGACATCTTACCGACAATGATTACCGGATGATGAAAATACTCCCCTCATTTTACTAAACATGTAGTAATACAGCTGTTTCCCCTGTATCAGCCTTTAAAGCAGAGTTACAGCAGCTTCAGTGAACGTTATGGAATAAAATGCTAAAACACGATGCAGTAGTTGCACAAACAGATCAGAAGTTAGCAAACATTGTCCAGCAGCCGACGCCTGTGTGCATCTCACGTGCTCCCGTGCACTTTATTAGTTAGAGGCCGATTGAGTTGTGACACACATCCTGGAAATAACATATATTTAGAGCTTAAAGTCAGTCAATTGATTCATAAGTTAATAGACAGATGATTATTTAACAAGGCAGAGAAATGTATTTTATAATTGTATATTAATCTTCAAAAGAATCCATAAAACCCATAACAAATAATCAGAGCTGTCTCTAAGGCAGACGAAGGAGCCGTCCTCGTCTTCATGCACTCTGGTCTCCATCCCCGCCCTCGCCCTCTGGAAAGCAAACAGTTTAAGGTGTCCACTTGGGCAGTTAATGAGCGCTGTGGAGGAACGTGAAGTCCTTCATGGAGACGCATCAGAGGACAGAGAAGAGACTGTGATGGACTCAGAGCTGACAGCCCTTCACACGTCACCCACATGACACCTTAGGGCTGAGCAACGAGCACATGTGTCTTTAAGACTCCAGCGTCATGTCTTCCAGGGGAGGAAAGAGCTGGAGCAGGGAAACGTCAGTGAAGTGCTTTTCCGAGGTCGTTTGTTTTAAATGTCTCTTAAAGGTTAACCTGTTGGAACATTTACAGGCCGCCGCTGAGCTGAGTCGTGACGTAGAGAGTGTGCTTAACCTCTCAGGTGACCCCTGACCTGCACAGTAACCTGTGACCTGCCGATCTCTGCCCATTAATAGACACACACAGTCATCCATTTATGGTCTGACACCTCCCAGAGTCAGTGTGAGAGAGGGATGGGGGGGGGGGGAGCGGAGTGAGTCTGTCAGTCAGTCAGTTAATATCGATGTTAGAAGCTCTCGCAGGCTTCAGCTCAGTCCCAGAGAACAACACTGTGTTTACAATGAAACATAGGATGGCAGCTTTGTATCACACACAGATGCTACAACAGGCTGCCGGACCCTCTTTAGGCTTCAAGGTCGGAGCTGCCGCATGTGAGTGTATCTGTTAGCACACACACAGGGAGGGAGAAACACACAGTAATCATCTCACAGCTCTCCAAGGTCGCGTCCCTCGTTCCAGCCACAATCAACGGTCAAAAAAGCACTCAATTAAAGCCCCAGCAAATGTCTGAGAAAGTCACACAGAGCGGCGCCGTGTAATGAGGCATTTCAGGAAATAGGCGATACACGTTTACGCACGCTGAATAGAAATGACACATTAATAAGTTGTGAGGGAATTTGATTAGACAAACCAAGCATCAGATGAAGTGCCTTCTGTGCTGCAGAAAATGTAAAATACTTAAATGTAAGTTTAGAAAGGTGTTCAGATGTACAGCAGTTCTTCTTCACGGCGTTTGGCAGTGAAAGGAGGTTTGGAGAAGAAGAGCAAAGGAGAGCTCAATGCTTCTTCGTATTCCTGCGTGTGGCTCGTTCAAGGATCATTGAGTTTATTACAAGTTGGATCTTATTTCTCCAGCCGTAGTATATTCACTAAGTTAAAGGCTGACATTTCAAACAGCAGTCACAGAAAAGAACGTCCAGGTTAACCAGACTCGGGGAGGGGAACAGTAACACTTCCTGGTACACGTTTGACCTGCTGTTCTTTTGGTTCTACTTCCAGATGAAGTGGTGACCCGTTGTATGATAGTCTGAATGACTTTGTGTATCGTTGCTTGTTCCATTAGTAGATTAACAACAGAAAGATGAATTGTTCCAGTAATATTCAAGCAAAGATGCCAACTGCTTCTCTGGTTCCAGCTTGTCCAACATGAATATTTGCAGCTTGTGAATATCCCGACACCTTTTTAAGAAGGTTGTTGTTGAGTTTGCACGATGCAACAAGTCCCCCACCGGCTACATGTGCACGGGACTATAAGTGAGTATTGATTTTCATATGCAGTAGGAATTTTTGGAATAATGGTGTGAAAGTGTTGATAAGGCGAAGATCATATCATATCCCGCCCTCCTTCTGCAGCAGACCTTCAAGGTGCACTGACGGAGTATCAATGAGGGGAGGCTCTCTGGGTGGGGGTGCATTGATCTCCTGGGACTCGCTGCAGAAGTGGCCTTAATAGGATGTGATGTTTTTGGCCGGGGGCTGCACGCTCCGCTGTCTCAGGCGTTGCCAGGGAACTGCAGCGGCACGCCGGCTGTGAAGCCCTCCGCTGGTGTGCGGTGGGTAGGGGCTGCTTCTGATCCTGTTGGTGTGTGAGCACGCCATAAATGGTCAATGATTCAGAGGCCTGGAGCCTGCACTCAGCACTATGGAGATGTAGCTATGTGACTCACGAGGAAGCAGTAAAACAATGCTTCTGAAAGCCAATAAAACAGGGGCCATCGGCTCTATGCAGGATGACCTTCAGTTAACTTTACTACATGAGGAAACTGATGTTTCACCTCAGCAAACATGCAGAGTGATCCTGTAACAGCAGCAGAGAACATCTGTATCCAGCCCACCGCTCATGTATCACAACAGCTGACGTCAGGAAGTGTCAGGAGCGAGTCAATGCCCCATTGTTCAGAGTGCTGGCCTCAGACCTCCATTTAAAGATGTAACTTGTGAGACCTCCTCAGGATGTGTGCCAAACGTCTGAGGTACATGATCCTCACGTTACGAATCCTACTTTAAAAGTCTTGCTGGGGTCATGTGCAGCTTTATTTCCAGCACTACTACCAGTGTTTCTGCTGCTCTTTTATATATATATATATCATATATAATACGAATAGCCTTCTGTGCTGTCCGTGCCTGGTGCATCCCTCCTGTTCTCTCTTTGTTCTCCCTCCGCATAAGGAGAGTTTATTTAAGCAGAAGTACCAGAGACAGCGCAGTGCCGGCCTGCAGCTCCTCTCAGATAAGATAAGATACGAGCGGAGGTGAGAAAGTCTCGCAGGGTGAGATCTTTTGGCAGGACGACGCGCTGACTCTCGCTGCCAGTTGCTAAGCTCCTTTGTTTGTGTGTTGCTCTGCCTGGCATCAGCTGGTGTCAGGTTACATGTGGGAATGAGGCGTTGTGTTAGTTCAGCAGCTCCTTTGTGAATCTACTATCTAATAAACCTTATTCTAAATATATAATATTTAAATGTCACATTATTGATGTGGGTGTTTAGGTGTCTATTCTTTGTTTTTCTCATGTGCACTAAAGCAATTATTTTTCTTGCACCAAGCCAACTTCAATTAGGTGATAATTCCAGGTATGAGGTGTGATAAGTGCCTGTTTATTAAAATAATAATTGAATGTTTGCCCCAGTTATCTTATAAAGGGGGATGTTTAATTATTAGTAATTGTATTGTTTTGTAAAGCCTAAGAGAGGTTAAATGCAGAAGAAGACAAGAGGACATGTCTGCATGTGCAGAGAACAGGGCAGCCATGTTTTCATCCTCTGAGTGAAGGAGTGAGAGTGTCAGTGTCTGCAAGTACCCACAGTACTAAAGAACACATCAGGTCTGACCAGAACGTCTCAGAAGACTTGTTCTCTTTCTTCCCTTTCTATACATTTCATTATATTTTAAGATCAAACAGACTAAATATAGAAACTACAAGCAGCACAATCAAAGTGTTTGTTTCTATGAACTAATAACAAGTTATATCAGCGTGGAAAGATATTCGATATGGAAGATATTTAATAAACACATTAGCTTTCTTTCCTAATTTTTCCTAAATCCTAACTTTGACCGTTGATCAGATTCTTCATCTAAAATGTCAAAGTTGTTACTTTAACAAAGTATTTCAAGAGCAATCAGAACAAAAGTCCTGCTCATACTAAATGTAGCACAAAAGTGAAGAGCAGGAGAGAAGAATCTGCCTGTAACATTATACACAACACATATGGTACATGAATACATATCGCTGGTACTCCTGTGTACAGACTGAAGAAACAAGACATAGAGTGTTAATTAGTGACCTTTACGAGAGCTCTCCTTACCTTCGGACTCTATTTTACTTTAACATTGTTTCTTAAGTCTCTTTAAGTCCTTTATGAACACTTATTGTCTGCTGATGTTACACAAATTTGAGGTTGTAGGTCACATGTGCACTTTAATAGTGTACTTTGAATACAGCAGTAAAAGTTTACCTGCATTCATTCTCTTCTTCATCAACACATTTAATAATAATAATAATAATAATAATAACTTCTGTTCACTCTCATGCTACCCCCCGCGTGGTTTCTGTACAATCACATTTCCTCTGTGTGCTAACAAGTTGAAAAGTAAAGTGTAAAACTGAGGCTGGAGCTGCCATAAAGCCAGCAGCAGAACACGAGCAGAGAAGTGTTTAACGGGTGCTCAGATCCTCTTCCTCCTCACCTCATCTGTTCCTGCCAGGTCTGAGAGGTAGCTATTAATACCTGAGGAGGTTAATGAAAAATACATGCTCTCCTTCTTGTGCTCCTCAGGTCCGAACACTCTTTGTCAGTGGGCTGCCGCTGGATATCAAGCCGCGGGAGCTCTATCTCCTCTTCAGACCTTTTAAGGTATGTTTGTATGTTTTAGACGGCTGCAGCTATTCTTAGCAGCCGTCGATGGACCTCCATTAATGGTGATGAAATAAACGGCAATGGAAACTCTCCTGCGAGCTGCAAGTGTCTGTGTTCCTAAAGCCCAGGTTCAAATACATCTTGATCCACAGAAAGCTGTGTGTGTGTGTGTGTGTGTGTCTGTGTGTGTGCGTGTGTGTGTGTGTGTGTGTGTGTATGTGTGTGTGTGTGTGCGTGTGTGTTCATACTGTGTCATGTATCACTGGCTCGCTGCCTGCCACACAGAAACAAAGCTATTTGCTTCAGAAACTCCACCTTGTCCCAAAGAGTCCTGCCAGTGACTTCAGGTGACTTCAGGTGACTTTAGGTGACTTCAGGTGACTTTAGGTGACTTCAGGTGACTTCAGGTGACTTCAGGTGACTTCAGGTGACTTCAAGTGACTTTAGGTGACTTCAGGTGACTTTAGGTGACTTCAGGTGGCTTCAGGTGACTTTAGGTGACTTCAGGTGACTTCAGGTGACTTTAGGTGACTTTAGGTGACTTCAGGTGACTTCAAGTGACTTTAGGTGACTTCAGGTGACTTCAGGTGACTTTAGGTGACTTCAGGTGACTTCAGGTGACTTCAGGTGACTTCAGGTGACTTTAGGTGACTTCAGGTGACTTCAGGTGACTTTAGGTGACTTCAGGTGACTTCAGGTGACTTTAGGTGACTTCAGGTGACTTCAGGTGACTTCAGGTGACATTAGGTGACTTCAGGTGACTTTAGGTGACTTTAGGTGACTTCAGGTGACTTTAGGTGACTTCAGGTGACTTTAGGTGACTTCAGGTGACTTCAGGTGACTTCAGGTGACTTCAGGTGACTTACGGTGACTTCAGGTGACTTCAGGTGACTTCAGGTGACTTTAGGTGACTTCAGGTGACTTCAGGTGACTTTAGGTGACTTCAGGTGACGTCAGGTGACGTCAGGTGACTTCAGGTGACTTTAGGTGACTTCAGGTGACTTCAGGTGACTTTAGGTGACTTCAGGTGACGTCAGGTGACGTCAGGTGACTTCAGGTGACTTTAGGTGACTTCAGGTGACTTCAGGTGACTTCAGGTGACTTTAGGTGACTTTAGTTATTTCAGTTAACGCAACATGTTCTTTCTTTGTTGCAGGGCTATGAAGGCTCCTTGATAAAACTCACTTCTAAACAGGTATGAGTGTTTCTATACATGAATTAACCCTCCGTTCCCCAACACCCTCACTTCTCTCTGCTTTGTCCTGTTTCCCCTCTCTGTGTTCTCAGGTGACTATGACAGATTAGCACTTTTTGTCAGGAAGTACCTGGACATTGTTATTGGGGGGAGGGAAGGGAAAGAGTTGCACTAACTTGCCTTTGGCAGGGGGATCGTCTGCTTGTAGTCCGTGGACTCCGCTGGGATGTGCGGGGGGTATGGAGACGGGGAAAGAATTTGAAGTGTCAAAGCGAGCGCTTTGACGACAGCAACACTGACGGCTGAGTTGTGCCTCCGGGGGTGCATGACTGAAAATGAGCTCTACTGGCAGGTGTCCACATCCAGAGATAAGCAATTTAGCTTCATGTCAGTGTTCTTATTAGTTTCCCATACAGACAGCACACGCTCATTAGAGAGGTTTAGTGTGAGTTTAATACCTCTAACACCAAGAACAAAGGACTTCTTCTGAACAACTAAAACCCTTGGCATGCGTTGGGCTTTCTCTCTTTGTGGCTGCATGCTATCCAACACTTTCAAAAGGCAATTAGCAGCTATTGTAATATACCCGTTACATTTGAAGTTGGTGGGGCCTATGGCGATAAGTGCTAAATGCAGGTGTGTGTTTGAAGTTTCATCTTCTGTGGTCGTCGCTCTCGGTTTGTCCGCTCATGGTAGTTGTGAGGTGTCTCACAGACCCCCAGCTGCTGTACCAGACGTTTACATGTGCAGCGTCACTGACCCGGCATCATGCTGTTAGTGAAGCTAACTTCACCTGCAGGTTGAGCTGTGTGAGACTCTCAGACGTTCATATATCCTCCTGACAGATGTCTGCAGATGTTTCTCCTCTCTCTTGTGAGACAAACAGTAATGACAGTGGCGGCGTAAATCAATCGATCCCCCTCCAGGAACGCACGGCCCTCCATATATAGAGCTTCTATTTATATTCCTGAGACACTCCTCCTGCTCCTCCTCCTCCTCCTCCTGACTCTGTTTTCATCTTCCTCCTACTCCTCCTCCTGACGTCTCTCTGTTTTCATTTTCCTTCTCCTCCTCCTCCTGACATCTCTGTTTTCATCTTTTGCTTTCTTTCCTCCTCTTTTCCTTCTCCTTCCTCTTTCTCCTTCTCCTTCTCTCCCTCTTTCTCCTCTTTTCCTCCTCTTTCTCTTCCTCCTCCTCTTTCTCCTTCTCTCCCTCTTTCTCCTCCTCTTTCTCCTCCTCCTCCTCTTTCTCTCTCCCTCTTTCTCCTCCTCTTTCTCCTCCTCCTCTTTCTCCTTCTCTCCCTCCTTCTCCTCCTCTTTCTGCCACAACACAAGACTGCTTTTCCAGATCACACACAGCAGTGCCCCATGGGAGCAACATGTTTAGAGATTTCATTTCTCCTCAGCCCCACCTCTCAGCGCACACACACACACACACACACACACACACACACACACACACACACACACACACACACACACACACACACACTGCAGACGTGTGTATTCTTTGTTCATATCTGCAGCAGTGGTTAGAGATCTGACAGAAAACCTGCGTCGCTGTGCTCACTCACCAGAATACACAAATACATAAATATATTTATATTTATATAAAACATAGATTTATTGCATGAATTTCAGCTGTCAGGTCTTAACTGTGGTACCTCTCACTTCCTCTCTTTTTATTTTACCTTTAACCTCTAATCTTCTCATTTATCTTCTTCTCTCCCTCTCTTCTCCTCTTACAGCCCCCCCCCCCCCCCCCCCTCACTCACCCTCACATGCACTTTCTGGCGCTCACATTGCCGTATTTGGGCATAGTGGAGCTGAACGATGAACTCTGCTTGTACAAAGTGAGCGTCCAGCCTCCATCTCTCTCTCTGTCGCACGCTTTATAAACAGGGCAGGGGGGGGGGGGATAAAAACCATGTCTATGTCAGTCAGACAGAAATGCCGACTCAGTTTTCTGCCTTAAACCATGTTTCTCTCTGTGTTCTGTCTCCTTGTCTCCCCAGCCGGTGGGGTTTGTCAGCTTTGACAGCCGATCAGAGGCGGAAGCTGCTAAGAATGCCTTGAACGTGAGTGTCATGCCCTCTCCGCACTCTTCTCTCTGCCTTCTGTGCAAATGCTTCTGATAAGAGGGGAAACTACACATTCCTACATGCAGAAAGACAGAAAGGTAGACTAACATGCTGTAAAGACGTTTCTGTAGCAGTAAAGACGGATCCTGAAGGTCAGGAGGAACATTAGCTCTTCTACATATAAGAAGCACATATTGATCTGGGGTTTAATTTTAATCTCACTTATTTCACAATGCAGCTCAGTAGAAAGCCTTGATGAGGCAGAATATGAATTGTTCTCAGGCCTTTATTCAGCTTTATTTCCCATTGTGTTCTTTAGGTGTGTAGATATACAGCAGCCCTTCCCAGGCTTCTTAAGTTTGTGTTGAAGCCTTTGTCACAGAAAAAGATCAGCTTCTCATCCTTCTAAAGTGTGACTGTCACAACTTTCAGATGTGGAGATATCAAAGGCAGAGAAGAGAGCTGGAGAAAAGATAAAAATGAGCCAACAATAGTCAGACTGTTTCCATAGAATCACTCAGTGGGGCTGAGGACTGAGCACGGCTCGTGTTTTTCGGGAAGGCTGGGTCCCGGGGGTCGTATGTAGATAAGCCAGATTTTGCAAACATCTATCTGCATATTGAAATATGGGAAAGAAAACTGAGGGAAGGGATTTAGTGTTAAAAGACAGACTTCAGTAAAACACTGCAGAACACATTGTGAGGCAGAGATTGGACACAGCTCAGGCCTCATTATATCCATGTACCTTATTATACCTCTGCAGCTGAACTCCACGGGCAGAAGCTGCGAGCGCGCTGAGCCAAGGCAATCCTAGTTAATACCCCCCCTTCATGAGAAGTTTCAGCTCAGCCTGCAGGGACCAGCCCAGCCAGAAAAGCATCCTCGCAGCTTCTCGCTCTTCTGATCTGACCTTCTTATGTGTCTTTTACATCAAACCAGCTTCATTAGTTCTTCCACTGCAGACAAACAAACAGCCGCTTTGTTTTTGGATGAACACGACCTCTGTGTATGCCACATTCCTTGTTTTTCCTCAGGCCACAGTCATTGAGAAGAAAGAAGATGTGGAGTAGTGCACATGTGGGGATCAAACTGTGAGGGAGAAAAGCAACCTTTGCTCGTCATGAGCTCTGATGTATCAGAGGGCTTGTAGCAATGGCATGTCAAGAATTTGCCAGGACTTTTGGCTCTCTTTAAGCGGTGATGCGTGCAATAAGTCATGGCCAATGTTGGATATGAAGTTACAGCTACGGAGTTCAGCAGGCACCAGAGCGAGGGCCTTGTGGTGTAAATGACATCGTGCTTCAGCTTGTGATTTCAGTTGTGTGGATCAGCTGTCCTCCAGCCCAGCAGAATAACACTGTAATCCACAGTGAGCCCTTTACAACTCTCACAACTGAAAACGTCTCCTCACACTGTAAATTCAGTCATAAAATGCTGAGAGATGAAAAGTGTACAAAGTGACAATTCCTGATCCCACTGCGCATCTAAACAACACGGCGAGGCTGAGGAGCGAGAGGAAGACGAGCATGGGAACTTAATGAAGCGGCTTCATCACCACTTCTATCAGTTGCTCTCTTCAGGAGGAAAACAACATTATCTTGTGTTGACTGGAGACAATATGCTGTCACGTAGGAAATGATTGAAACATGCAGAAATCTTTAAGTATATGACATGGATTACCCAGTAGAAGAATAAACATCATGGATATCTGCAATCAACGCATCCCAAGTATACAATCTTTACTACCACAATATCTGATATTTACCTTTTCATCAAATAATAAAAAACTAGAACGGACTCCGCCAAATGCCCCATAATACAATGTTATCAAAGGGGGGAAATAATTCTCTCCCAAACGCTTTGTGTTCTTCACGTTGCATCCTTCCTCCATGTTTCTTGAGTATCGGGTCGGTAGTTTCTGTAATCCTGCAGACATACAGAGAACATAACCTGCTCGGCAGAGGGGACGATGCCATGCGAGTCCTTGTGATATTTTCTGAGGATAAGTGTGGGTGAGAAGAGCTTTGCTGACACATGTGTGTGTGTGTGTGTGTGTGTGTGTCTGTGTGTCTGTGTGTCTGTGTGTCTGTGTGTCTGTGTGTGTGTGATCTCAGGGGGTCCGCTTTGATCCAGAGATCCCCCAGACTCTTCGACTGGAGTTCGCCAAGGCCAACACCAAGATGGCCAAGAACAAGCTGGTTGGCACCCCCAACCCCCTGCCCTCGCAGCAGAGCCCCGGGCCGCAGTTCATCAGCAGAGACCCATGTGAGTACTGGCTGTTACCGGTCTGAGGTGACTGAGACTGACTTGTAATGTTAAGTGATCTGTGAACATCTCTTCAGATTCTGTGCCGTGATGGGTTAACTTGATCCACAAGCACTTCATGTTCCCTGTGTTAGTTATTAGGCCTCTGAGTACCAGGCGTGGACGACGTCTCCTCTTCCCTCTAGTTAAATATTTGTCTCAGGGGTCAGGGATTGTGCAAGAACAGCCATTGATAGTTGAACAGAGGCCAGCTGTAGTTGTACATTCTTCCTAAATGACCAAACGCTCTTATCTTGGATATTTTCTTCGCCAGAATAAGGGTGTGAAGGAAAGGATTAATGATGCCATGAGGTAATGAGCAGGACAGATTAGAGATGTTAAAAATCAGTGTTCTGCCCATGCTGTGATGACCAGAGAGCACGGGGAGCTGCTGTCTTTACTCTGTACCACTCTGTCTCCATCTCCTCACTCCTCGCCTCAGTGAGTACATCATCATCTCGTGGATGCTTTCCTCTCAGTTCATCCTGAATGAAGTCAGCTTCACTGGCTTCAGGGGAGAATAATTGACTGTCTGGTAATCCCTCCCCCTTAGTGAGTGTTGCTACGCCTGTTCCCTTCTCACAATAATACCGGAGACAGATCGCTCTCCAAACAAACAAACAATGCGTTGGTCTCAGACAGAGGTGCACACATGCAGGTGTTTCATTTGTAAGTAGAAGGGCACTCGGCCATTTCCATAAGTGGAAAATCATTCTTGTATCTGCGCTGTAATCTGGATCCAATAAAACAGAGCGTGAGTAGAAGCAGTAAAACTTCCAGCTGACGATGTAAAGGGCTCTTAAATATGCACTGGATGCTACATGCTAGCTTCATGCAACATATTGAGCAACAGTGCAGTTTAACGCAGTAAAGAAAAGATACATAAAATGTTGCACAAGCCTTGTGAGATGACAGACATAAATACAAATGAGGAAATAAATCTTAATAACATAAAACCATAATAAATATACATGCTTGTGAACTGTTTAAATCCAATCTTAAGGTTACACCTGGTTACACCTGGGGGCGGATGGCAACACGTTCTTGATAGACGTACGCGTTCACAGGGAACTTCTTGTTTAGGGTTAGAAAAAGATCGTGTTCAAATGACTAAAAACTATTTGTCAGGCATGTGAGGACGTTACGTATGTGAAGTAACTTCACTTGCGTATGTAACTTATAATAACGCTGACACAAGATCTCCTGTGCCCATCCACCCTGCCCCCTCCCTTTGTCACTCTTCATACTACGTCACCTGACTTCCTCATGTCTCCCGCCATATTAATGAGCACGTCATGGTTTGAAGCGTCGGGCCATTGACCAAGCCTCTGTATCTGCTGGTGGATGTGGATCCATACACCATATTTATATTCTCTTCCCCACCCCCACCCACCTGTCCCTTGGCCACCTTCCTCACTCCACTCCTCTTCTTCTTTCCACAGATGAGCTCACAGTGCCCGCTCTCTATCCCAGCAGCCCAGACGTCTGGGCGTCATACCCGCTGTACCCGGCGGAGCTGTCGCCGGCCCTCCCACCCGCTTTCACCTACCCCTCCTCGCTCCACGCTCAGGTAACCTGCAGACCCCCCCGCCCCCCCACCATCAGCACCACCTCTATCTGAGCTGCTGCCGTCACACACACCACCCAGAGATTAGCTCTTCATCTCTGCTGCTTCCTCTTTGAGAGGAAGTGTTCACAGTGTTTGTGGGGCTCAACCTCGCAGACCCCTCCAGGGTAGTAGTATACAGTACACAGTATACAGTGTACAGTATACTGTGTACTGTATACTATGTACAGTATACTGTGTACTACATACTATGTACAGTATACTGTGTACTACATACTATGTACAGTATACTGTGTACTATATACTGTACTATATACTATGTACAGTATAATGTGTACTGTATTATGTACACATGATACAGTATTATGTGTACTGTATACTGTACACATGATACAGTACACAGTATACAGTACACATACACACACCCATACAGATTATACAGTATAATATATACATTATAATATACACATTATACAGTATAATATATACATTATAATATATACATTATACTGTGTAATGTATATATTATACAGTATAATGTATACAGTATAATATATACATTATACTGTATAATGTATATATTATACTTTATAATGTATATATCATATATTATAATGTATATAGTATACTGTATAATATATACATTATAATATATACATTATACAGTATAATATATACAGTATAATATATACATTATACTGTGTAATGTATATATTATACAGTATAATGTATACAGTATAATATATACATTATACTGTATAATGTATATATTATATATTATAATGTATATAGTATACTGTATAATATATACATTATAATATATAATGTATACTGTACAATGTATATATTATAATGTATATATTATACAGTATACATTATACTGTATAATGTATACAGTATAAAGTATAATATATACATTATAATATATAATATATACTGTACTGATAACCAGTCATCATAGCTTCAAACTGATATTTGTGAGTGGCATGAAGTCATGTTCATCTGCTGTGAATGAGTTCCAGAGCAGCAGGAAGTGGATCAGGAATTTGACATATGAAATGAGTTTATTGATAGTGAAACTTTATAAATATAAAATGTACAGGGTGGAGTCGTCAGTGTTTGTATGTAATGCTGTTTTCTCTTTGAGATGAACTGCTTTCTGATCACGCTCCCTGAGAGAAGACATATCCCATGATTCAGATGTTCATGTTCATACAGGAGTGAATGACCAATCAATGCTGATGTCTCACACCTTGTCACTGGATGTATCCCAGTCAGTGGCCTCCTCCGTACAGCTGAAGGCTTGTTTCATCATCATTAATTAACGCTCTCTTTGCTGCACTTTATTGAGGCTTTCTAATCTGCACAGCTCCTCTGTGAGTTCACATCACAGTTCATTATTGATCTCTTTACTTCTTCTCATGGAGCCTGACTCTGACCACTTCTCAGTATTAGTGCTGTTTCTTACTTCTGCTGTGTTCCAGTATCTGGGTTACATTAATGTCTTTCATCTCTGTAGAGTTTATTATCATATATAATGCAGATACTCAGGTTATTTCAGTGTAGAGGCCCAGAGCAAAGACACTAAAGCTGAAGCTCAGGTGACGTCAGAATTTAAAACGAGTGCGAGATGAATCTGCCGAGCTGGCATTTTTATGGATATGTGAGAGCACACACACACACACACACACACACACACACACACACACACACACACACACACACACACACACACACACACACACACACACACAAAGAGAGTCTGGCTTTGTGATTTCACATCCCCGCTGACTTTGAGTGGATAAAAATGTGTATTATAACAAGACGAAAAGATCAAATATGATTCAACATGAGCAGCTTCCTGGTTATGTTGCAGTAATCATTAGTAAATGTTGTTGCTTATTAAATATGCTTATTTGCTTTCTTGTCGGGAGTTAGATGAAACATTCAAACTGCACCACACTCTGTACTGTACTGTACTGTACTGCACTGTACAGTAAACATGCAGCCGTTAGCCTAGCTTAGCATAAAGACTGGAAACAAATTAAATATAACGTGTTAAGTTTTAGACGTGCTGGGAGGGGGATTTTGTCTTTGTGCTAAGCTAAGCTAACTTGCCGCTGGCTGCAGATATGAGCGTGAATGGCATCGAATTGCATCTAACTCTCAGCAAGAAAGCAAATATGTGAAACTATCCCTTTAAATGTCCTTATTGCCCGAGGGTTAAAAAAGAAGTTCATAATAAACTGAATATTACATTAAAGTGTGTCTGAACATAAATTGTATGTAATAATATATCTGTGTTTAGTTTCGCTGGCTCCCACCTGCAGATGGAACTCCTCAGGGATGGAAGTCCAGGCAGTTCTGCTGAAGTATGTGTGAGTAACACACACACACACACACACACACACACACACACACACACACACACACACACACACACACAGGTTCAGCTCATCCCAATGTTAAACACTTCTCCTGGTGCATTGAAAGCATTACTCCAGTCAGCAGCTTCATGTTACTCATGTGTACATTTCTATGAATAATGGACTTTAGCAAATGTTTTGACACTTAGTTTGAACAGGGACAGAGATCTGTATGTGTGGATCATCAGGGTGTTACGTGCTCGTGGTGTCCAAACCTCACATGAGAAACCTCCAGCGGACATCAAACTAACCAGCTAATCCGTCACGTTTCTGCTGGTTGACTTCAAATACAGACAGAAAACAGGCTTTTAGAAGTGAACGTGGGAGTGTAAAGCCACATCATCATGAGACATGAAAGATGTGATTTAAAGGGAAGTGATGTGATGCTGCATCAATAGAGCAGCCCGATAATACGTGTTAATGAAACAGACGATTAGAACCAGTGGTGGTGAAGTCACTCAGGCACTGTTTTCAGATAACTTCACTACAGCTCGGTCTGAACTGGTACCTCTTACCTGCGGTGCAGCTCGGTCTGAACTGGTACCTCTTTCCTGCGGTGCAGCTCGGTCTGAACAAGTACCTCTTTCCTGCGGTGCAGCTCGGTCTGAACAAGTACCTTTTTCCTGCGGTGCAGCTAGGTCTGAACAGGTACCTCTTTCCTGCGGTGCAGCTAGGTCTGAACAGGTACCTCTTACCTGCGGTGCAGCTAGGTCTGAACAAGTACCTCTTTCCTGCGGTGCAGCTAGGTCTGAACAGGTACCTCTTACCTGTGGTACAGCTAGGTCTGAACAGGTACCTCTTACCTGCGGTGCAGCTGGGTCTGAACAGGTACCTCTTACCTGCGGTGCAGCTCGGTCTGAACTGAAACGCTCTCTGGGATGCTGATGGACTCTGTGTGTCACGACCCAGTGTGCTGGGGGTCGGCGGCTGTTGGTCTCGTCAACTCCGGGGTAGAACAGGCTGGAGCAAAAGTTCTTCAGCACTAGAGCTTAGCGGATCCGATTGAGAAGGGGGTGTGATTGAATCCACAGTTCACACCCTCCTGTTGTCCCATCAACGAGGAAGTAAAGGTGTCGTTGCTGTTGAGTTCATTTCCTTTTTAATCAAACATTTGTCTGATTAACTGACATGTTATGTCTAAATGCTAATCAGTCGCTTTGAAACGCGGCTTTATGATCTGTAGGTGAATGTTTGTTTTCCTGTCTCCGGAGCTGTGGGGACAGAATGCAGTTTAAGTTATAGCGGAGAGCAAACGACCATAATCAGCTTTTCACTCTTTCTCTTTCTGTGGAGGATCAGAGGGAACGTATTGCTTCCACACATCTGAAGGACATTGCCTGGTATTTATTGCTCTTGTATGCGAGGGTGAAAATTGCCAGAATAGCCGCAGAAGAAGGGCGTCCTGCCGGAAACAACCGTGTAGAATATTAAACAGTCAAATTGTAGTTCTGGCCTAGTCAGGGATCCAGCAAACTGTGTCCATGATCTAAACCTGACCTGAGAGTGTTGTGTCTTATTTTTATGACTTATATGTGAGGAAAAGTTTAATATTGTCATAGAAACCCTGAATGTTGTGCTGTAGTACTGGTGGCACTGTACAGCAGATAATAGGGCAAGGCACGTTTCAACAACAGGGCAATTGAAAGTGCTTTACAAAACCATTACAAGCATTAAGACATGACATTTTAAAATGGTATTTAAATACAATTTAAAACAGTTATTAAATATCCAAAAGAATAGAAATAAAAGCGAGCTAAAATAGAATAAGACAGGTATAAAACACAAGAATAAAAGTTACAGTACTGTGTAAGAAATGAATAAATATATGATTTAATAGAAGGCAAACAGAAAAGTCCTCAGCCTTGATTTTGAAAGAAGTGAGAGTTGTCGTTTTCTGGGAGTTTGTTCCAGATATGTGGAGCATAAAAACTGAACGCAGCTGTGACTTTGTGACAGAAAGCAGAGCTGACCCAGACGACCTGAGAGGTCTGGATGTTCATAATGAAGCAGAAGATCAGAATAAACATTCACTGTTTTATAAACCAGCAGTATGTTGGAGTCTTTGACAGACAGGAAGCCGGTGTAAAGACCTCAGAGCTGGAGGGATGTGATGAGTGAGGAGCAGTAGCGTTCAGAATCTGTAAAGACACTCTTCCAGTAATCAAGTCTACTGAAGATAAATGCATGGACAAGATCGTCTGCATAGTTATGGTAACTTCTTTTGTTGTTTTCTACGATCTGCACCAGTGGAAGCATGTAGATGTTAAAGAGAAGAGGCCCCAGAATGCAGCCTTGAGGAACTCCGCATGTCATATTTGTCCGGTGAGATGTGTAATTAGCTATAGACATAAAGTAGTCCTTGTCCTTTAAGTAGGATTTAAACCAGTTTAGCACTGTACCAGAAAGTCCCGCCCAGTTTTCGAGTCGGCCTAGTTGTTGTGGTCTACCTACCGTGTCGAATGGAGCACTGAGATCAATATAATACCAAGACTGAGATTCTGCCACTGTCTGTGTTTAACAGATGTTGTTGAAGACCTTAACAAGAGCAGTGTTAGAGCAGTGGTGAGGTCAAAAGCCTGACTAGAAGACATCAAAACAGTTGTTCAGAGCCAAGAAGTTGTTCAGCTGTTGAAAAACTACTTTTTCAATGATTTTACTTAAAAGTGGGAGGTTTGAAATAGGCCTATAGTTGTTCATTAGTGACGTGTCTAGATTGTTCTTTTTTAAGATTGGCTTGATGACTGCAGTTTTCAGGGCCCGTGGGATTTCACCTGAGATAAGAGACGTGTTTACGACTTACGAGATCTGAGGCCGTGCAATGTGAAAACATTTTATAAAAAGCCTGTTTGTAGAATATCAAGGAAGCATGAGGAGGATTTCAGATGTTGTATAATGTCTTCCAGGTTTTTATAGTTGATCGGATAAAATTGTGTCATGGTATTTGAATTGACTTTAAGTGGACACAGGGACAACACATTTGTACCTGACATGTAGGCACTGCTTGTCTAATTTTCTGAATTTTGTCAGTGAAGAAAGGGTCAACATCTTTGCATGAGGTTCCTGACACAGGAGGGACTGTTAGTCTGTCGACAATAGCAAACAAGTGCATCAATAACATTTGTAGCTTTAGAATTGAAATGATCTACAAGCTCATTGGCTGAGACTTTGGAGAGGGCGTGTGGAAGAGAAATTCTGAATTAATATTTCACTAGTGTTTTCAGATGATTCCCTCTCTTTGAACATTGGTGTGCACACAGCTCTTAAAGAAAGGAATGATCAGATTAATGGGTCACCACAATCTTAGAAATGTTCGGAGATAATGAAGTCCAGTGGGCTCCAACACATGCTGAGTCAGTCCATAGTTATCAACAGCACAGTTCTTTAGCCCCTCTGTCCTGAGGGTTGTCAACATGGACGTTAAAATCACCATTAATATCTCCAGTCAAAGTCATTGATTAGAAATGTTTTTGATATTTAATAAAGCTTTAGTGTGTGAAAAGCATCATCTGTCCAATTTCTTTGTGACAGGCTGTGGCTGTTGGGGAATGGATGCTAAATTTGATACATTTGCACAAAATGTTGAGCGCTTCCTGTTTCTTAGCAGATTCGCCATTATTGTTCTGTTACCTATCAAGACTGTCGGCAAGCAGGGCCCCGGCTTGTCCTGGAAAGAGTCATGAGTGCCATTAGCTCGGCAGCCTGGACCTGAAGTCTGGTTCTGGCAATGACCAGCTCTTTCGTTTGGTCAGTGAGCTCCAAGAGGGGGAAAGGAACCTGGAGAGAAGAGTGAGTGGATGGGGTTTGGGGGAGGGTGAAGGAAGAGTATCTTCATGGGCTCATTGGTAGGGGGGGTGGAGACTCCTCCTTTCATCTTTGAAGTCTCCAATGATCAAAACTGTCCTCAGGTGGGTGCTGAGGTGGTTCTCCTCCACAATGTCTGCCGCGTTGTGTTATGTCTTCCTGCTGTTTGGATTCCTCTTGTCGCTTGTCCTTGGCAGAGGGAACAGATCGGTGACGCAGGAAGTAAAACAGGTTAAAGGTGAATCATTTTACTCCTGACTTGAGCATGTTCTTGTCCACTCTTTTGAGACATTGATAAAGTGGTGTCGTTCCCACATAGTCCGTTCACTTCCACGTTCCCTTCCAACCCGTAAATGTTGGTTTCCAGCTCTGCAATCTTCTGAGGAAGTTTGTGGTAGTCATCCATGGAGACTCGCTGCTATTGAGCTTTAGCTAAGTAGCACGTTTCCAGACTGCAGTCTAGGCTTGTGCTGTTGGTAGGCCACGCTAACGTAATACAAATGTTGAACGATGGCAAAAGCCTATATCTGCAAAAAGCACAGTTCCAGTGATTTACTCGTATCCAGGAGCCGCTACTCGAAGTTTGTCACAGAAGAAAAACAAGAATATCAGCAGAAAAATGCAAGCAGAGAAACATCTGCACTAAGAAAGCAGGCTTTTTGTCATTTTGTCAACCCCTGTCAGGATGAAATACATTTTTTAATTTAAAAAGCGCATTATGACAAAGCACACAGTGGAGAATTGTAAAGGCAGAAAGAGACGGAGGAATGTCGTAAATGTGGAACATGCACCGTGAACTGCTGAGGTATCCGGGTACTGCCCGAAGGACCGTTCTTATGAATCTTCATTAAAAGATTATTAGCACGGGGCTTTATTTCAAATAGAATACAGATGAACTAATGTTCGTGGAGCTGCACACAGCACACAGAGCAGTGCTAACAAGTCCACAAGTCCACTGCACCCAGCAGCACTGCTTCAGACTAGAACAACAAAACCTCCAAGCACAACAAATCCCCTGCTGCGTATCCTTGGATCTGTGTGTGTGTGTGTGTGTGTGTGTGTGTGTGTGTGTGTGTGTGTGTGTGTGTGTTTGCTCTCGGCGCCAGTCACCCTGTCACCAGTAACCTCCCTCTACGTCTCGGGAGTCGGGACAGGAAGCAACATGTCGTGCCGCCCCCTCAGGGAGGCTAACACTCATCAGGCTGCTGATTGGTGCTAGTCCCTGTAACCCTGCATCACAGCTCACCTATATATTTCCACACACTGAAACATGCTGCATGTTGGAGTAATTTGCTGTTTCGGGGGTTTCCTCTCTGTCTGTCGGGGGGTTAAGTAGGAAGGGAGGGGCTTTGAGGAAATAATTACTCCTCTATCTAACCAGGAGGAAGTGATCGAGCCGGTCAGTGAAACAACAACATCCCACATCCGGCCCTCACTGAAGAACATTATAATAATATAGAACTACAGCAGATATACACACATCTGCAACACACACACACACACACACACACACACACACACACACACACACACACACACACACACACACACAGGTTCAGCTCATCCCAATGTTAAACACTTCTCCTGGTGCATTGAAAGCATTACTCCAGTCAGCAGCTTCATGTTACTCACTGTGAACACATTGTTCTAGAGAAACATTGTCCACAGTGACCTGAGAATGATCCATAATAACACATATTCACATATCATGTTTCATGTTGTGAGCTCAGAAACAAACGGATATCTCCAAACCTAAACAAACCATCTACATGACTCGCTATAATGAGAAGATATATCTGATAGAACAAACCTCCACTCCAGTTCATATCACTTTCTGGTCCTTCTTGGCATTCCCCAGACATGAGATAATACGTCTCAATAAAACCTTTGGAGCAACAACCTCCCAGATCTGAGGAGTGAGCCTTAAAGGAGATGAGCCCGCAGTTATACAGACTTTATTCCTCATATCCACCAGCATAGCCTTTAATGTCATAGAGAGCATGAGGTCTGCAGGTTAGTGGGGGTGTGGCCTAAACTCTGTGTGGTGACCATGAGGTCCTGCAGTCCTGTCTGTCTCTCCCTGACATGTTGCAGCTCTGCAGCTCGTGTTGTTCTGTCTGTGAGTACGGTTACTGATGTTTTGATGTGGGCGAGACCGGGGTGTTACTTATTTGTGCAATGCAATCCTCTAAGCACAGCGCTTGTGAAACACTTTTAGCTGCAGACAACAAGAACAAACTTGAGCTGAGGCCTGTCTGCTGTACAGTCTACTGTGAGAGTTACTCACTCTGAAGTGACAGACACCTTCACAATACTAACAAGTCCTGAGTGTGTGTGTGTGTGTGTGTGTGTGTGTGTGTGTGTGTGTGTGTGTGTGTGTGTGTGTGTGTGTGTGTGTGTGTGTGTGTGTGTGTGTGAATTATTTTCATTATTCATCACTGCGTATTATTTTCTACATTAATGGTTTGGTGTATAAAATGTGATAAAATAGTGAGAAATGTCCCAGTTTCTCAAAGTCCAAGCTGACGTCTGTAATGTCTTGTTTTGTCCGTCCAGAACCCAGAGATATTCACTTTCCACGATATAAAACAAGTCAGCTCTAATCTAGTGGCATTTATAAAACCTTATTACAGCAGTGTTAGTTGAAACGGGTAGCTTCAAAAACATATTCAATTCTATGTTTTTCTTATTGTAATAGCTCTGCAGGCTCAGGCCAGTCGGTGCTCTGCATGTCTGTGAGGCAGAATGATATTTGACATTCATGCTCCGGCACAGAGCTCCATCCAAAGACAACCTAACAGCGGACATTAAAGCCTAGTGAACTGCAGGGAAAGGTAATCCGGATTTTCCATTTGACAAGACATGGTGTGTGTGTGTGTGTGTGTGTGTGTGTGTGTGTGTGTGTGTGTGTGTGTGTGTGTGTGTGTGTGTGTGTGTGTGTGTGTGTGTGTGTGTGTGTGTGTGTGCGCGTGTGGTGTGGTGTGTGTGTGTGTGTGTAGTCTAGCTTCCTGTCCCGAGGAGTTTTTTGGCCAATAGCCCGATAAAACCAATGGTTCCTGTGCAACGTTGGACTAACTCCCACTGGAGAGCTGAGGGCCAGCTGGGGCCCCTCTAATAAGGAAGTAGGACTTAAGTCCTTCACTCCCTGCTGACACACACACACAGATACAGTGCAGCTCCACTGTGGCCTCGGCCCTGATACATGTCAGCAGCTGTGTTCATCAGCAGCAGCTCCAACAGCTCTGCCTGGTATGTGAGAAACACGGCCGGGGCCTAAAGGCTTTCCTCCGGATTAAAGGGGCTTCAGACTCATGGACGCGCTGCACAGGTAGAAACCTTAGCGGACCACACCACAGCTTTATCTCCTGGATTATACGCAGACAGTTCTTTACATTTTCACTCACCCGTTTTGAATATCAGCTATGCAGTTTTTGGATGTTTTCTTCCCACAGTTATTAGTTTACATAATCTTCTTGTGACTTGTGTTGCGTAACCCTTCGCCATGAACTACAGGCTGCAGCACCTCAACACCCTGTCCCCACTGACAGATAAAATATCAAAACTATATTTTAAAAGAGCTTTATGACCTGACCTGCCAGGCCATTTGAACAAATCCTCCTTATTCTGAATACTTGTAATAATATATTAACATGGGCGCCACCGTAGCTCACCCGGCAGCGCGGACGACCCATGTACAAAGGCTTAGTCCGTTCCACAGCGAGTCCGACCCGGCAGCCCACATTTTATTTCTCATTACTAATATCTGCTCTTTAAAGCATTGATCCGGTAACCATTAATGAAGCCACACATTCTAAAGCCTTTTAGGAAGCAACAGTTTGATAAAGATGCTTATTAAAGAATTATAACCACCAGGAAGGGAATACAAAAATACACAGCGCACTTTGAGTCCTTATTGAGCTCAGATATCTTATTTATCTACATGTATTTGTTCCTTATCAGCAGACATGTTCCAGTATCTATGTGAGGAGATGAATATCAACACTGAGATAAGAAGAAACACAGTGTGGTGATTCTCTTCATACAGAAACCCATACTGACCTTATAAACCTGCAGAATGAGTGCTTTGTGATCTCTAACATGGACTAACTGTTAGGTATACATGTGAACAGGCCTCCTCTTCATGTGCACTGATAACAGCTGAACACACATTCATGAGAAACATTCTCTAACTCTAACCCGGTTATTGGATGTAACACATTAAGCCTGCAAATCACTAAACCTCCTCTAATCTGCACAGACATGTTCAATGATCAACCCAATCTTTAACCTTGCTGTCTCAGCCAGAACAAATACGAGCTCTGGAAGTATGCGTCGCATCAGTTTAGCCGAGCGGCTCTTTAACGCATCGATTCCCTCGCCCTTCATTGAACGCGCAACAGGGCATTAGCTGTGCCGTGCCCCTTCGAAACGCTCCCAAAATCTGATTCTCTCTTCCTCTGGAGCTCAGTTTGCTAAGTGTTTATTGTTCCAGACAGTCCCCAAGACATTTCTACTCCTGCTCCTACATGTGGGACTGCGGGTCCAGGGTTGACCTTGCTCTCCGGTCTGCTGCTGGATCATGGGAGTCATGGTTGTTAGGCACTTCAACATGAGTCTTTAAGACTTCAGTCAGCTGACATCCTGTTTGTCTCAGCTGGACTTTTTAAAGGGGCAGTCTGCTCACAAGTGCTGTGTGTGGACTCTTGTATAGAGGAACTCTGTCTTTGGGACTTTAGAGGCATCACTTGAGTCATCTCGACACATTTACAAACTCATGTAACGAGGATGCATCATGGGAAGAGTAGGATCCTCTGTTATCACGACCGTGCTCCTCTGCTGTAAGGAAGTGCAACACTAAATGTGTAGTAATGCTTTAAACCATGAGGGCTTTGTCCCTTAAAGATCATATATATATATATATATATATATATATATATATATATATATATATATATATCTAACAGACATGTCCTCATGTTGACCTCAGTGAACTCCTTCCTGTGCGCAGGTTCCTGATGTGTGATGGTGGCCGGCTGTGACGGGCGTTGCTGATTGCCTCTCGTGTCCAATTGGAAAGCAGGAGGACTGACCTGACTGCGGCTCGTGGAGCAGCGTACCGTCGGTGAGTTTAGGCTCCGACTTCACGACCATTGATCCAGGAGGTGTAAGTCTCACCTCGCCGCCCCCCTCGGGCCCACTGTCTGATCGTGTGGATATGTGGGAGAAGCTGTGAAGGCACAGGGTTTTTATTTCGAGGGGGAAGGGGAGACGGTAACACGCTGCCACACACATCTGAACATAGCAGCGTGGCACCGAGTGTTAATGTCGTCAGCTGTTTCTATTTAGGGTTAGTCCTGTCCAGACGTCCTTGTTAGTTTTCATCATGTTTCCTTTTTCTAGTCAAGTGTTATTTCAATGTTAGTCAAAGAGAAGCCTAACTATTTTAGTTTCAGTCATGAAAGGGTTTTATTCATCAGAACTTAACTTCAGTCAGTAAGTTACTCCGAGTCGTCCTGACAGAGCTGCTGCTCATATGAAGAACGCAGACTTTAAGATTTCAGGTTTTTCTTTGGTCACAGTTAGTGTTGGATGCCGTCTGCTCTTTGTCGTGGACAAGAAGCTCGTTGAGTCAGTTTTCTCTTTATTAACCGAACTCTGATGTTTGCACGTTTCAGAAAAGCACTGTTAGGTATTATATTTGATATGTTTGTGAGATTACAGTGTGTGTGGTCTTTGTGCGTCACAAAGGAAAGTGAGGGGAAAACAAGAACCATGTGTGTGTGTGTGTGTGTGTGTGTGTGTGTGTGTGTGTGTGTGTGTGTGTGTCCTGTGTTTTCATTAGTGTGCAGGGCTGCTGTGCTGTCACCATGGTAACTTCTCGTGTCTCTCTCTCAGGCAGCAGCAGCCTCCTGGGCCTCAGGACAAACCAGCCCCCGCCTCCATCACACATCGAGCCCCCCCCCCCCCCCTCCCAACTCTTTTTTATACTGTTACATACTCGAGACTTAGCGGCAGTGCTCGGGCTGCACCTCCTCTGACTCCTCTCTGAAGGTGCACCTCCTGTCTCACGTCAAGCTGAAGCGCTGCCGGCTAAAGTTATTATACGACTATAATTATTACTATTCTGTATATCATTCATATTAATGTTATTACTATGATTATTAAATACATGTTGAAGCATGACTTTGCAAAAAAAACAAAAAAACCCAATGCTGTACATTTTTAGATATTTTAAAGAAATACAAAAAAGTATTTTTGTAATCAAGACTGTTTGAAATGTTTGATTGGTTCATGTTGTGCTTAGTGTGTGAGGAACTTTCATACTTCCTGTTTGTGTGCCATTATAACATGGCGAGTCGCCCTGCTATACCAAAGCAGCCCTGTGTGTCCGCTCTTTCTACACACTGTGTGTTTGTGTGTGTGGAGTCCTGGTGTGCTTCAGCCGCCCGTCATCCTGCAGCTGGAGACATCAGAGGCGCGACAGCACGAAGGTAGAGTGACCCGGAGACAGAGTGAGCCTGTGCACAGAGAAGTGAAGACCAAAGCTTTCCTGTTTTTTACACTGGAGATCTAACGAGGCTAGTGGAGTTATTCTGTGTCTGACGGCTTTGTGGTCCTCAGTGTGATTTCTTATGAAGTATGACGTTATTTTTGCTGCACGTCTCTTTTGGTGTCGCTCCAAAGAGCCACTCTGCATCTGAAAGGATTTTCACTTTAAGCATTTTGTCTCTTTTGTCTATTTTTAGGGAGCCAACGTTTGTAAGATTTACACATTGATGATTGGAGTGTGGATAAAATAATCTTTTGTAATTGTGTGTATTCTGGGCCTGCAATAATAACGTCTCTGCTGTTTGACATATCAGTGATCATATTTCTGTGACATTTTGACGGCAAAAAAAATCCTCATTCATGTCGAATTCTTACAAAAACAAACTTTTCTGATGAGGCCGGGTCACATGTCAGTGAAGTGACGATGAAAAAGTGAAAAACAATCTTCCCTGTAATGTTCATAATCATATAGCCAGTGTTTGTAATGAATAATGATATTAATAATAATATGCACATCGTGTCTGCTGATTCTCTGGAGCAGTTTTTTAAAGCCAGATGGCACCAAATTTATTAGAACCAGTATTTATAAGGTGTGTGTGTGTGTGTGTGTGTGTGCGTGTGTGTGTGTGTGTGCGTGTGTTTTTATGGGTATCATGTTTTTAAGGTCAGATGCCCATCATATAATTCATTGTAAAGTTTAATTGTATATTCATTTGGTAATTTTCTAGCTTCTCTTTGTGTTTGTACCTATGAAACCGTTTTATCTTGCTGACTGTGCAGAAGCTGCTCTGCTCGTCCTCCCTCTGTCCCTCAGTGTGTTCTGTGCATGTTCACGGCATGTGTGTGTTTTCTTTTCCTGATGCAGAGAGTACTGTTGATGTGTATGTACTCTGGCCGCTGTGAGGAGAAACTGTATTTCAGTGAATTGCAGAGGTTTGTTTGAAAAAAACAAAAAAAGGTGATCAAAATGAGTTTTTATGAAAATGTTAAATGAAGACATTTCAGGCCAATTAAAGATTGACGTCATCCCTGCTGTCATGATTACATTTAATCATTGTTATTGTTTCATTGTGCTTTAAGTTCAAGTAGTATAAAGCCGCAAAACTGACATTAAACTAAAATCAAATCTGTTATATGTTACATGAATACTCAAAGTGGAGATTCAAAAGAAAAACCAGTACAATGATTTATAATTATACTTTGATTCTTCACAAATATGTTTGTCATCATGCCCAGGAGACCGCTGTGAAACCAAGAGTCCACGTTGACGTGTTCCAACTTGCATACGTAACTCAGAGTAAAAACAAACCTTGACATTTCACTAAACTAAGTATTTATGTTTCAATTCACAACCACATGTGTGTAACTGAACGTAATCCAGGAGAAAATACGTTTCCCTCCAAACCGGATCGAGACTGCAGTTTAATTTTTAGCAGAGCGGGGTTTGTGCGTGTGTGTGGTGTGTGTGTGTGTGTGTGTGTGTGTGTGTGTGTGTGTGCGCGACATCAGTTGAAAGGAGTATGTTGTTAGCCATAAGTATTAGTTTTAAACATTGTATTTATTTTATCCACTGATAAGTGGGAAAAGGCTTTTTTCTGTAGTTTTTTTACCAGCTGATTGATTCCTTTTGTCAGTTTTGGGGCCCAATATTTGAAGATTTAGACATTTTGACTGTCACATAGAAGTTGCCTTTTTACCCACAAAGAAATCCACCTGCATGAAGCTCATTTTCCTCTCACACTTGTCATTGGATATCACCTCCACACACTCCCAGGAGGCCCTGAAAACACGATGTGGGATCCTTTAAAGTGGTTTGTGCACCAGGGGAGCTGCAGACCTCTCACTGCCCTCTATAAGAATAACCCAGCTCACTCCGGAGACCCAGGCCACAGCCAATCTACTTCCTCTCTGCGCTCTCTGCAGCCTGTTCCGTCACACCAGGGGGCACACACACTCGGCCGGCCTGCAGGGTCACACACACACACACACACGCAGGGTGTCAGAATGGAGAAAGTGCCTGTGTGTGCATGCGTACGCCCAACTGGCAACACTTAGTAATGGTGTTACTCCCTTTGACAAGTCCATTAAACAAGTGTTTCTGTCTCTTTCACTCTCCTACAGCTGCAGCATGAACCATCACATCTACAATTCTAAACCTTTTGCTTGGATGCATCCATTACCTGGCTCGCTGCAGTGAAACATTGGCCACTGCTGAACATAAAGACAACAACATAAAACATTTAGCGCTCACACACGTTCACTTCCTTCAAATGAAGCAATGCTGTGCACCGGTATTCAATATGTTCAGGAGCAGTAAGCAGTGGTAGATTTCCCTTCAAATAGATTTACTGAGACACAGTGGTGCTGTGAGCTAAATGCTAGCGTGCTAACGTGCTCACAGGGTCAGATCAAATGTTTGCCATGTTAATCGTATTTTAGTGGGTTAGCATGCTAGTATTTTGCTAACTACCAGCAAACACAAAGTCCAGGTGAAGCTGATGGTATGGCTTTATTCCTATAGGTGCTTGTTCACAAACCGAAGTAGACGAGCAAGAAAGGGCTTGGTCAAGGCCGACCCCCATCAAGGCCGTGTCCTGTCTCGCCATGTTAACGAAAGTGAATAATGATGCATGTGTGGCCCGTGATTCTGATCCGCTCTTAATGACTTCTTGCTTGGCTCATGCTACAAGTCGCAGCAGTTTTTCTGTAATCCTGCTAATAGAATATTTATTTATTACAATTCACATTTATTTTAAACTCTTTTATGCACAAATTGAAGGAGAGAAGATTCAGGTGAAACTGACTCCAGTCAGACGGAACAGCAGAACACATCTGAGCATGTGCAGCATCAGGAGTGTCGGCAGAGAGGACAACTGACACTCTATAAAGACTACAGACACTCCCTCTGAGTACAACTGAGACTATAAAGACTACAGACATTCCCTCTGAGGACAACTGACGCTATATAAAGACTACAGACACTCCCTCTGAGGACAACTGACACTCTATAAAGACTACAGACACTCCCTATGAGGACAACTGACACTCTATAAAGACTACAGACACTCCCTCTGAATACAACTGACACTATAAAGATTACAAACACTCCCTATGAGGACATCTGACAATATAAAGACTACATACACTCCCTCTGAGGAAAACTGACACACTGTAAAGACTACAGACACTCCTTCTGAGGACAACTGACACTATATAAAGACTATAGACACTCCCCCTGAGGACAGCTGACACTCTATAAAGACTACAGACACTCCCTCTGAGGACAACTGACACTCTATAAAGACTACAGACACTCCCTCTGAGTACAACTGACACTATATAAAGACTACAGACACTCCCTCTGAGGACAACTGACACTCTATAAAGACTACAGACACTCCCTATGAGGACAACTGACACTCTATAAAGACTACAGACACTCCCTCTGAATACAACTGACACTATAAAGACTACAGGCACTCCCTCTGAGTACAACTGACACTATAAATATTACAGACACTCCCTATGAGGACATCTGACACTATAAAGACTACATACACTCCCTCTGAGGAAAACTGACAATATAAAGACTACAGACACTCCCTCTGAGGACAACTGACACACTGTAAAGACTACATACACTCCTTCTGAGGACACCTGACACTCTATAAAGACTACATACACTCCCTCTGAGGAAAACTGACACTATAAAGACTACAGACACTCCCTCTGAGGACAACTGACACACTGTAAAGACTACAGACACTCCTTCTGAGGACAACTGACACTATATAAAGACTACAGACACTCCCTATGAGGACAACTGACACTCTATAAAGACTACATATACTCCCTCTGAGGACAACTGACACTCTATAAAGACTACAGACACTCCCTCTGGATACAACTGACACTATAAAGACTACAGACACTCCTTCTGAGTACAACTGACACTATAAAGACAGCAGACACTCCCTATGAGGACAACATACACTATATAAAGACTACAGACACTCCCTCTGAGTACAACTGACACTATAAAGACAGCAGATACTCCCTATGAGGACAACATACACTATATAAAGACTACAGACACTCCCTCTGAGGACAATCAACACTCTATAAAGACTACAGACACTCCCTCTGAGTACAACTGACACTATAAAGACTACAGACACTCCCTATGAGGACAACCGACACTATATAAAGACTACAGACACTCCCTCTGAGGACAACTGACACTCTGTAAAGACTACAGACACTCCCTCTGAGGACAACAGACACTTTTTCTATAAAGAAAAACAGACATTCCCCCTGATTTCAACAGACACTTCACAGTAAGGCACTGAGGTTCATCTCACAACGGGGGAGAGAGGGGTGTTTTCTTCCTTCACTGTCCTCTCTTTCACTCCTCTCTCTGTCCTCCCCCCCTCTCCCCTGGGTGGGCCCCTGCTCCTCTCTCTCACAGTAATCTAACTCTCCTCTACTTCCGGTTTCTCCCTCACTTCATGTAGCTTCAGTCTGCTCTTTGATTCCACCTCATATTATTTTAATCATTTGAGCTGAGATCCAATAATCGTGTGTGTGTGTGTGTGTGTGTGTGGTGTGTGTGTGTGTGTGTGTGTGTGTGTGTGTGTGTGTGTGTGTGTGTGTGTCATATGATAACTTGACTGAGGATGACATCATAGAAGAGAAAATGAGCTCCACAGCGCAGCCTGATGGTTATAAAACACATTACAGTGGGTGACCAGAGTAGAGTAAAAATACTCCATTACGTAGAAGTGCTGCTCTTTTAACACTTTTAACTCTTTTATTCCAACTTGATTGTCGATAGATATTTGAATTTGCTTGTTTCAGTTTCATAATTTTAGTGTTTTTGTATGCACTTCCATATATTTTGCATGTTTTTAAATTTGAACTTGAGTGTAGAACATGAATGCATTTATTTTGTAAGACCTAATACAAAAAAAAAGATGTTTAAATGTATTAATATCAGAGAAAAAGCAATATGAATTTGTTGTGAAATATGTTTATTATTCTCAAATTGTACATCCATCACAGTCAATATATGAATGTGTGACTGGACACCGATATTATTAAGAGCAGATCCAGCTGTGTGCTCTACAGGCTCTCAGAGGACTGACTCTTCGCGTTGCATTCAGGGCAAACGTGTTCAAAGCTGCCTCAGCCAGATCATGTTGTGATGACAAAACACTTTGATGAATAAATTCAAGCAAATTCTGGTTCAAAAGACGTTTGTGCATTACACTGAAAACAACTTGCAAAATATCTACCTAATATAACCCTATTGTATGGAAGCCTGTTTATGGCAGGAAAAGAAACATTTGATGAAAGTTATTCATGATAAAAATAAAATGCTCATTGTGTGAATTTTATTAATAATTTTGTCTGAATTTTGACATAGCATGAACAATTTTACCTGGTGAGCTACAGGCACAACCACTCTGACCCTGACCCGTGCAGCAGAGCCTTGGTGTGTCTGTAGTGGTGCTAAACCTGAAGAGTTTCCTGCTGCTGAAGTATGTAGTAAAGTAAAAGTAGGCATAGGCCGCCCTCCTGTGGTCACAGAGGCTCAGTGCTCATCATTTCCTGTTTCTCTCACCATCGCTCAGCAAACATGTTTTCACCCTGAATGGATCCTTTATAAAGCGTCATGTGAGGAGGCTCCTGAGGAGTTTCTGAGAGCAGAGCATGACTGCACAAGACCTGGTGACTTCTGTCTGTCTGTATGTTCTAATTTAACCTTTAATAAAGAACATTATGAACTTATGATGCTGATAAATGTTTGATTTGTATCCTGATGATTTTAGAACAGCTGACTTCACTGGCCTGCAGGAAACACATCATTCATTCATTCAATCTCAAACATAACACCAACAATACAAGTGACACATGAAAATGGCTTTATTGTTACAGATTATTATATATGAGTACCATTAGTGCAGACTTATATATGTTCTCATGTTTTAATAGCTCAGAACAGCGATGTCTAAAGGTGGGCAGAGAGCGAGCGCAGTTCTCTGCAGGGCTGGAGCTGCAGAGTCTTCAGGTTGTTCAGATCCCTCTGTGCTCTCAGGCTGACTTCACTCTCATCAACTGAGATCTGATTGTGTTCACCTGCCTGCCCAGCTGCATGGGCTTCATGTTGATGGTTACAGGCCGTGCTGCACTCTGTGTGGACTACTCTCTGAACACTCTGGGAAAAGTATATGTATATGATAGAGGAAATCTACATGATGTCAGCTATATACAAATAAAACCTGAACTTTAGACTCTGTTACTGCTTCTTGAAGATCCTCGTAGCGTCCACTCCCTCGTAGTTGTAGCTCTGCCGGGGAAGATAAACGAGGTGTTACTAACATTACTGTTGTTTCATTACCATCCTGCACATCATGATGAAAGTACGCACCTGTACGAGCTCTCCTCCCACCACGGCTCTGCTGGTGCTCAGCACTTTGCTGTTGTCTTTCCTGGTGAATCTGCCTTTCAGCGTGTCCCCCTCCATCTCCCACGTACCCTGGTCCACACAATGTTTTAATACTCTGCTCACGCTGTCTTACACTCGTGTATATCGGAGTTTCATTTGCAATATTTGTCCATATTTTCCACATTCTTTCCAGCTACACATCCACTGTAGAGTAATTATTCACAGGAACTTGTCCAGTGGCCTTATCTGGCTAGTTTTGCACTTTCTAACCCAAAATAAAGTATTTTAATCATATTGGTTATTGCTATTGATTTATGTACAGGAGGTAAAACAACCTTATGTTGATCCATTTAGTCTGATCCAAAGAGTTTTCTCTCCTGTGTTTGTGATTTAAGCTGAAATCAAAGGTTCACGCAGGATAATCTTTCTAAATTACTTTTTTATTTAATCTGTGATTACAGAGGAAACTAAAGGTTTATCTAGGACCTCATCAGGACCATCAGGACCATTTTCTATTGATTGTTTTTCAGATTTAGAGTATATGAATGCTTTTAGTATTCAGAACATGCTTCAGCCTCCTGTGGCCGAAGTAAGTATTACAACAACAAGTCGTAACAGATGAGAATAAAGTAACTAAATATATTGACTGTAATATTTCCGAATATAAAGCTTGCTGTGTAGACTCACCGTGACCTCGGTGCCGTCTGCCAGGCTGTAGTCGAAGGGCATGCCCAGGCTGAAGTCGATGTCTTTGAGGCGGAAGGTGCTCGACTCTTTGATGTGGAACGTGTCCCCGCTCTGCTCGATGGTGATCTTCAGGTTGTCGTGCTCGGCCAGCTTCCGCTTCATGATGTTGATGCCTTCGTTGGTATGGATCAAAAGATTATTTGGTGAAAATGTCACTCAAACTTTTATCTAAAGTTTTAAAGTCCAAAGAAAGATTTAGTGACTGCTATAATAATGGGCAACACCATAGACAGTCACTGCTCACACACACACACACACACACACACACACACGCACACACACACACACAAACACACACACACACACACACATACACACACACACACACACATACACACACACACACACACACACAGATTACACAAACACACACACTGCTCACACACATACACACTGCTCATACACACACAAACACACACACACACACACACACACACACACACACACACACAGATTACACAAACACACACACTGCTCACACACACATTGCTACCACATACACTGCTCACACACAGATCACACACACACACACACACACACACACACACACACACACACTGCTCACACACACACACACAGATCAAACTGTATGGAAACATGCACATCACACACACTGCTCACACACACACACACACACACACACACACACACACACACACACACACAGATCAAACTGTATGGAAACATGCACAGCACACACACTGCTCACCCACACACGCACAAACCTCACACACAGCTCTCACACACACACACACACACACACACACACACACACACACACACACACACACAGATCAGAAGGTCGTCCAGCTGCAGCAGAGTCCACACTCACCCATCTGCTCCATGAACTTGTCGTAGTTGTCGTTGCGGTCGACCTTCCAAGTTCCGTTGAACGCCATGTCTGCAGGCTCGCTGTGGGCTGAAGAGATGAAGCGGACCGTGGGATAGAGCATGCCCGTTGGCCTCCGTTTATATACCCCCGTCCCCCCCCCGAGCTGGCATGGACGAGGCACTTCTTTATCTCGCTGATTATCTGTCTGCTGATGTGGACATTTACAGACTGAGTCAGAAGCAGGGTGGGCTGCCCGGCCCGGAGGACACAGTAAATGAGAGGGAAACAGTGAGCCTCTGTTCTGTCTGTAAGGCTGCACATGGCACTCACTCAGCTCAGCCCGTTCTGCTCCTCAGTCTCTCTCTGGCCCGAGAGCAATTTCTATTGGACGGTGACAACTGCAGCTGGCATGCTTGCAAAGAGGAGAAAACAGAACTGGAAACTTTACATCAGTCCAGGATAGAAAGTTGGACCAAACCGGCCTGTTTGTACCTTAAATTCAACCCTGTCTCTAAAACTATGTTCCCGTAAAACTAAACTGCATTCTCAACTGTTGTCCAGGGAAACATATGTTCTGTCGTTTTAAATACACGGTGGACGTTGTGAATTGAAACAAAACTAAGTTAAAAGTTAAGATTAAATAAATCACACACTACAGACACTACACACACTACACACACTACAGACGCTACAGACACTACACCCACTACAAACACTACACACATACACAACACTACAGACACTACACACACTACACATACTACACACACAACACTGCACACACTACACACACAACAAACACGACACTACACTACACACACTACAGACACTACACACACTACACACACAACAAACACAAGACTACACTACACACACTACACACACTACAAACACGGCACTACACACACTACAGACACTACACATACTACACACACAACACTGCACACACTACACACACAACAAACACGACACTACACTACACACACTACACACACTACAGACACTACACACACTACACACACAACAAACACAACACTACACTACACACACTACACACACTACAGACACTACACACACTACACACACAACAAACACAACACTACACTGCACACACTACACACACAACAAACACGACACTACACTACACACACTACACACACTACAGACACTACACACACTACACACACAACAAACACAACACTACACTACACACACTACACACACTACACACACTACACACACAACAAACACAACACTACACTGCACACACTACACACACAACAAACACGACACTACACTACACACACTACACACACTACAGACACTACACACACTACACACACTACAAACACGACACTACACACACTACTGACACTACAGATGCTACAGACACTACACATACTACAAACATTACACACACAACACTACACACACTACACACACTACAAACACGACACTACAAACACTACACACAATACACATACTACACTCACTACAGACACCAGCATGTTTTAGTCACCACAGTTCACCATGTATTCATCATTCTCATCCTGTATGGTCAAAATACATCCCGGATCGAAGGATTCCCATGTAGATGTAGATGGAGATGAATGAATTCATCTGATTTGAATGTTCTTTATCGTTCAGTAACAAAGGTGTAGACATAACAACTGTGATGTTTAGAACTTTATAATAGTCTGGTTAGGGCTGGCCTTTATGTTAGAGCTTTTATCCAATCATATTTCAGCCATAATGTGTTGCCAGGGTCCAAGAAATCTGCCCTTAGGCCTTCAGAATCAACAGTGCGGGCGCCTGTAGCTTAAAGTGAACGGAGACAAAACTGTGGCGTTAACCAATCAGATTTCGAGTTGGCGACACCGGGGCCAGCTAGCAGGCGTACGATAACGTCAGCACGTCCATGTCTTTTGATTGGATACGCACTATTGAGAGGCAGAGCTACGCAGAGCTAGCAAACTTGAACGAGCTAATTTGTGTAGACTTCTACAAGCTGTTTTTTCAACCTACAATGGCTGAAGGAGGAGAAGAGATCGATTTGGTCGCAGATATAATTACAACGCCATTTTCGAGACGAACTTTTCAAGAAAAGCTAGATATCGTTAGAAGAGAAAGGCCAACCCCAACACTAGCGAGACTCGGGCAGACTCGGCTTTCAGCATTAGCCTCCATGTCTATAGAAAAGGACTTATTGGTGGAACTGAAACGCACAGATGAACTGTACAACAGTCATTGAAGTCTTCTTGAGGAAAGAAAGGAGGATGGATTTTGTGTTCAAATAATCAGTTGTTTTGGTGAGTAACAAGCATTTTGTTTTTTGACAAATATATAAAATGTTTGATTTTTCTGCAAGAGATGTAGAGATGTGTGTGGCGCACTGGCTCAGCTGTGCAGTAACAGTACTCAAGGAGACTTGTTGAATTGTTTTGGTTTAACCTTTATCAAAGTGGACATTCAAGGCTAGGAATACACTTTCACCACTGTCGCAAAGATATCCTCATGAACAAATACAAATTATTTGTTTGTTTTCTTTTATTTTCAGTGAATAGTTGATGTGTCTTTATTCTTTATCGTCACGTTTCTTAAATGAAACTGCTTTAGGTGCGACAATGTGCTGTTTAATGAACACACTTGTTAAGGCTCACATACTTTTAGTGGACTTAATAAAACTTTGTAGACTAATCCCTTAAAAGCGCCTTTTATTTTTAAGTTTTGACAGTATCCTAGTGATCTTAAAGCTGGTAGTTTAACACTCTTAATTGTAAATGCGGATTTATTGATTATAAATGCTTCGGAAATATTAATATAACTCTGTTGTACTTGATTATGTTAAGGTGATGCAACGCCCGGTTATACTGCGTTTCTGTCTAAATGTATAGTTTCTAGAGCCATGGCGTCATAATGATGATATTAAGATGTGGAATAATTCAGGTAGGACTGTGTAGGACATCACTGAAGGCCTAGGTGTGAAATGCATGGCCCGCCACTGACTTTGACTCTAACTCTAGCTCACCTTATAGTTTTCTATTTCTGCTTTATCAAGACAAAGAAACTCCCTCGTCTGACTCTATAAACCTGTAATGAGATCAGTGACCTTTTTACATGTTGATAGGCCCACATCACATCTCCACACATACGCACGCACACACACGCACACACACACACACACACACACACACACACACACACACACACACACACACACACGCACACGCACACACACACACACTTTGATGCATGGGGCTGGTTATTTGGACAAAGCAGTAAACTGCATCACACACACACACGTATTCAAATAAATGTTGATATTTCACCAAAATAGTAGCCCGGCTGCAGGCAGTGATAGAAGAAGTAATCAGTAAAAGATCTAATACTACAGTGTAGAAATACTCTGCTACCAGCACATATTTATAAAAGTGAAAGTGGCAGTGGGGGTGGTTACAGCGCCGCCTGCTGGGGACAGACGGGACTGTCTCAGCTGGAGACACAGCTGGACAGAATCAGGTAATCAGTGACAATATAAGTCTGCTAGTGACCTGGTTCTGTCTCCTGCAGTAGACTGGGTCCAAGGAGAGATGTGGACCCACACACAGCTGGAACAGAGACAGAGACAGAGACAGAGACAGAGACAGAGACAGAGACAGAGACACAGAGACAGACTTCATGTGTGAACGCTTTCAAGCAATTGAGTGGAGTTTTAGTTTTTACCGGGAACATCATTAAACTGTTTTTGTTCACCGAACATCCTTCTCCTTCTGTCACTTTATCTGGGTCAGAGCAGGTTTGTCTCACAGTGACATGTATAAATGCAAAATAAGGAGACAACAGAACCAAATGAGGAAAAGAGATGAAACGCATAGAATTGATGCAGCCACACAGGCCTTTATTATCCTTCTAAATAGTGTCCCATTCAGTCACATGTGTGTTGACGTGTCTGAAGCCTCGTAGGATCGGAGGTCTCCATCTAGTGGAGCACGGCTGCTGATGCAACTGTTGTCAGTCTTTCAGGGATCGGAGCTTCTGGATTTAACTTATGTTGAGCAAAGTTTAACAATGATCTGTAGAGGCTTAGATTAGTCAATTAGTAAATTGTCTCATGAGCACAAAGATTAGTGCAATAATTACAACAACTTAATGTTACATTTCTATCAGGGCTGGCTGGGGGTGGATAGTGGCCTTGCCTGCAGCATGTGATGGCAGAGAAGATGCATAGTGTGCATAGTGTAAGAAAGAAAAACACAACACCTGAATATATAAATATGTATATATTTGTATATACATATATCCCTGCTGTTGCCTCTGGAGAGTAAGGCAAAGTCAATATTACGGAGGCTCAGCGATGTGGCGGTATTTGAATGAGAAATGAGTGTCAGACAGCAGAGAAAGCTCACAGCCAGGCAGCACTGACACACAGCCGCTGCACTGAGCGGAGGGAGAAACTGTGACACACAGGGGATAATTGATCCGAATGAGGAGAGCGTGACCTGAATCACTGAGTGCAGCCGCTCCACCTGCAGGGTAATGAAGGAATGTGTGCAGCTGGGGTGAACAGCACTAAGAAGAGTGAAAGTAATTAAATTCAGCAGAAGATATTTTTATGGAAAGGCCTTATAGTTCAGCTGCTCTGCATAGTTTAATTGTCTGACAAATTCTTCTTCTAAATAATATAAAACAAATCCTCGTCTTAACACTATCTCCCTCAGCGGCCATATTTGTTTTCCTGCAGCGACAGTTACACGTCTGCTGCCACCCACCACAGGCCCTCGGCTGCTACCAGCATGACTCCCATGTGGGTTTATAAATGATCCGGGACCAGGCGCCATGCAGTTCACCCCCCCCACCCCCCCTGATCCTGACGCTGCAGCTCATTGTTTTCCAACATCAGCTGTGCAGATAGATGGCAGCAGTAGTTACTGCGGATGGTAGAAGATGCAGAAATGACGCTAAGAGATGGAGCGCCAGTGTGTCTATAGAGGATCCAGAACTGAAGGAAACCTGCTCCAGCAGTGTGAGCAACGAGATGTTTCCATTGGGCTTCACAAACCTCCAGCAGAGCTGCACAGTTGTTATTCCATCAGTGGAAAATGTTCAGTTCACGGTCACATTCACCGACTTTACATGAAAATTATTTAAATCTGTGAAACAGCTTTTGAGGTTTGTGTTTATCCACCAAACTTCTTCCACTTGATGCAACTTATTTAAAACAGTATAAATCATATTTTACATACATACAGTATTAATCATACCTCTGAATGATATGTTTTATATATTTACTGTAACTAGTAAATGTACAATCCTAAATATTTTGATAATAATTCATTTGAATTAGTGGTAATCCTGTCCGTCCTGTCGGCGTGTTCTGATGAATAAGTATTTGTGTATGTCAGAAGTCATATTGTAGCAGCTCAGAGGTCCTTGGAGTTCAGCCATGAATATAAAACATGAATCTATAATTCCTACACTGCAGCCTGATTGAAGAGATGTTAATTACAATCTTCTCATCTCCCTCGCTGATTTTAATTTGCACTCGACCCGATTTAGTTTGACTAAAGTTGGCATTTTCAGTAAAGTTCAGCATCATACACACAACAATATATCCTGTATATTAAAGGATTGTTTCTGTGCTTCTCAGGACTTCTTGACAGCTTCTCCTCCTCAGCAGATGTCCACGTATTCATGACTCAGCCCAACATATGGGCCACAACCAGAGGCTTGCTCCTGATGTGTGTGACCACAGAGGTCGTTAAAGAGCTTCATTGTCATCAATAGTTATCAAATCCTCTTCCGCAGGGTGTAAGGTGACTGTATATTCTGTGACAAACAACTTGTTCTAATTCCCTCGTAGCACTTCCCACTAATCTTGACGCTTCCTCTCCACCACCGGCTCGCTGGCGGAGGGTTTTGTGCTGAGAGGACGGGCTGTAAGCTCTTAATTGCAGGTGGTGTGTGTGTGTGCTTCTCCCAATCCCAGTCCTTTTGTTCACAGCGCTGTGGGACAAACAAAGGCTCCTTTTTTCACTCCCTGTCTTGACTCTCACAAGCAGAAAGGATTAAGTCAACATTTCTCATGACCTCTGAAGACTGGGGTTGCTGCTTACAATAGGCAACCTGCCAGAGGTGTGTGTGAGAATTCAACATCTCTCCTACAGCCCAATGACAAAATGCATATGTGAAGATCCTCCCCATTCAACTCATGTTCTCACTGAAACCTGTCAGTATGGCTGATATTCAGAAATCCCTGTGACTCTCCCACTGAGTGAGTCCTACAGCACGGAGCGGCCGGCTACGCTTATCTGTTGATGTTCATTTGTTTCCCATTACAGAAGCTCCATTTGGGCTAATTAGTCCTGACAGTAACATCTCCCTGTGGTGTTGATTAGATCTAATTAATGACTGCAGGCAACAAGGAGGACTGGAGCCTTCTTCATCCATCCCTGGGTAATTAAAGACACAACTACTCTGAGTGGTGTTTGAATCAATATTCTGTCAAGAATCCACAGCTGGTCTGTTGATATTATGGGATGTCCCTGTAGGGGAGTTGTGCCTTTGAGTAAAGCACCGACTCACTAACGGGATGTTCTTATGTTACAGTTTCTGGGCGTCGGCCTCTATAAAAACGTAGCAACCAGGTGTCAGGGCTTAAGAAATGAGGAAAATGGCCGACACAGTACCGGAAAAATGCAAATATAGCAAAGACGCGAAATCCAAATCATATTAAACTTGTTCCAAACCGAGAGTTCACCCGCTGGAGGAGGACTTCAACCTACCACTGCTACTCATTGTGCCTTCAAATGAATATGAAGCAGGCTGCAAACCTTCTCTGGGTTAATCAAGTTTAAATATTATTATGTTGTGATGTGAATCTTAATCTCTCTGTATAACTCGTCCAGAGCTGCCTGCACCCCCCATCAGTCCCTTTCAGGGGATTAGATCTGAGGTGAATGTCTCGTAGGAAAACAGCATGCAGAGCTATGCATGTTGCAGGGGAGCAGATCGTCAGGACAATCTGATTAACTGTGTGAAAACGTTCCTCATCTGCCACCACTTGAAACCTCCAAACAAAGCCCAAGAGAGGAGATGAGAGGATTAGGGTGGAGATGATTCCTCACGTATGTCCAACATCTGCCAACATGTCACAGCAACACACAGCAGGTAAGTGCTCACCATGATCCGACTGACGCTTCGTCTTCCACTCACCTTCTGAAGGGGAAGTTTTAGCGATGGCACACTCTGGTTTCCTGTTGTCACTTGTTGTATTTTATTATGTTTGTTGAACCTGAGTCAATGTGTTGAATGTTTTTCCTGCAACACAAGGTGCTAGAGTTCACGGTGATAAGTTAAGGCTTTATTTTTAGCATTTTTCTGTAACAAAATCCAACTACCAGCATCTCTAAAGTCACTGACATTAATTAGTTAAATGTAGTTTCACAAATATACATAGTCATCATTATCTTCCAAAGAATAAAAACTGTGTTACACTCTCCTACTTAAAGGGACAGTGTGTGGGATCAATAGTGTTGCTGAATCCCCCTCCCTACAACATGCCGTGGGACCTTTCAGGACCTTTCAGGACCTTTCAGGACCTTTCAGGACCTTCTCCTCGCTCAGAGGCCATGACACCACTTTAAAAGCAATAAAATTCAGGCTGCGGCTGGCGTTACCAGTTTTACAAGCATGTACGAGAACTACTCTGGGCTTCTTGCCCTCTCTAGGGTTTGGCTTGTCTGCTCTAGGCTACTGTAGAAACACGGCTGCAACAACATGGCTGACTCCCTCTACATGAAGGGCTCAGTTTAAGGAAACCAAAACACAACCCTATTTAGTTTCAGGGGATTATACACTAATGAAAACATGGTTATGAATATTATATTCCATTTTCACTGCTCCATGATGGTTCTCTATACGAGTCTGTTTACGTTTCCCTTTCCTCCCATCTATGCTGTTGGTCCATTAGAAAGCACTTTATCCCCATGCTGGTGCAGATAACCCGAGCAGAGAACAGTATTTTCAGCAGCCCCGACACGCAGAGTGTAACTACATGGGAGAGGAGAGATATGGGGGCTCCCGGTGAGCGCAGCAGGGGCTGGTGTCTCTTGATGTTTATCTGGAGATACTCTGGAGTCTGATCACGGCCTCTCCCGCCTCCGTCACCACCTGCTGAAGAAGTCCAAATAATTACCTGCGTGGTAATGTGGGTGGTGGTCCTTATCTGCAGCCAACGAAGCGTGGAGGAGGCGTTGCTCATTTCCTCTAAGATGGAGAGGGGAAGGAGCTCATTCACCTGGATGAACTGTGTTAAATATTCTTTATTTGCTGTAGATTACTTTCAGTTTGTTGTTCCTTCTGTCCTCTAACGGTTGTGCACCTGAGACTTTAGTTTCAATAAAACGCTGCTCAGGGGTTCTGTATGTACACTGTATGTACACTGTATGTACACTGTATGTGCACTATATGTACACTGTATGTACACTGTATGCGCACTGTATGTGCACTGTATGTGCACTGTATGTGCACTGTATGTACACTGTATGTGCACTGTATGTACACTGTATGTACACTGTATATACACTGTATGTACACTATATGTGCACTGTATGTACACTGTATGTACACTGTATGTACACTGAATGTACGTAAGTTGGCTCACGTCATGTTTTTGGTTTGTTTGATTGTTTGTCAGCAGGATTACAGAAGAACGTTTGGCCTGATTTTCATGAAACTTGGTGGAAGATACACAAACTATGTTTCAGTCATGGAAATGGTATTGGTGGAGGTCAAATAATGCATTTATAAATGTGAATCTATCCTTTTGCATTGAATGCAAACAAGAAAATAAATGTTGCATTGCAGACTGCAGCGGCCGACATGATGACGAGTCACTGGTTTCAAATTTAACTGAGACACTGACACAGTGTGTTGTTGGGAAAGTGGACATTCGTCACGATAGTGAGTAATGTTTTGTCTGATGCCTTTTAACTGGCAAGTGCTGATTATAAGAGATGGTTTATGATCTATACAACACAGCTAAGAGCCACGTTGATCAGCCGGTGCAACCCTTTGCCCCAGACTGAGTATCTCTGGATTTCCATGACATTTAGTGCAGACGTTCATGGTTCCCAGAGGAGGAACTGGGACGTCTTTCCTGATCACTTCTCTTCTTCTCTGGTGCCGACATGAGCTGTCGATCTTAGTCTTGTAGTCCATGTAAATGACCTCAAACATTGCACTAATAATTATATAATTGATTATGTGAGAATGAACCCTCAGAAGGAACTGATGTTGCATTTCTCCTGCAGGGTGCGGCTCCACTCAACTCCACTCAAGTCGTTACCCGCCGATTCTAGACTCAGTGCGAGGTGAGTTCAAACCAGACCACTGCACAAACCTGGCATTTTTAAACAGCCAAGATTCCCTTAACAGTGATCACAATTTCTTTATTCACTTGACCCACATTTTTTCTAAATTACGGCGTACACTACGTACACCAAGTTTTACATTTGACGTCCCTTTGTTTGGTTGCCAATGAAAGGCTGCAGCGAGTTCCTGTGATGGTCAGCTGACAATCCCGCTTACGCTGAGGGGTACGATGCAAAGTGGAAAATGAAAACGAGAAAAGTACTGGTGCGAGGAGGTGAGTCAAACCCTGACGGACGGACGGACGGACGGACAGCTGGACAGCTGCACAGCTGGGCCGAACTCCCGGGGTTTCAACAATGCACACCCTCCCTCAAACACAGGGAATCATTTGGGGATTACAACCTCAGTTTCAGAGTCAATCAGCTAGAAGATGGAGCCCTGAATGGAGACCGGACAGATATGTGGTCACTGAGGCACCGAGAGCAAAGAGCTGCACTCAACCTCCTCAGGTGGAAGGAGTGCAGGCCTGCTGGGAGGTTCAAATAATGTGGAACAACTTCTGATCATAACTGCTGTCACACTGCACAGAGTCCATTGCTGCTCAGACATCGTTGTGTCTAACTAAAAGAAAACACACGAAGCACTCGAAGAGTTTGAAGCAAAGTTACAATGAAGAAAAATAAGGCAAAGAAGATTTACCCTGTGACATAAGGCTATCACTATTAACGCTAACAACGCTAAAATGGGTTGCTGAGGTGGACTCAGGTCCTCCACCAAACTAGAAGATAAATCTTCAAATCAATGGACCTATTGTCTTTGGCTGATTTGACTTTAATAAACATCCTGAAGTCAAAGTCCAACACATCTGCCAGAGGTTGTGTCTTATAGTCCCAGCAGGAGCAAAGTATATATTATATTATATATACAAAGGATATGCTTTTTACTTTTACAATATGCAGGAGTGAGTGAGTTGCTATTATTTTAACAATACACACACACACACCCACACACACATACAAACACACACACACACACACACACACACACACACACACACACACACACACACACACACACACACACACACACACACACACACACACACTTAATGCTGATTACTCACACACTGTTTTATCTGCTATCATTATTCTACCCCTAACCATGAATTATTCATGGTGTTAGAATCTGTCGCCTGCAAACTCAAAATCACATTTTCACACTTGTACACTTCCTGCCATGACGTGGCACATATTGAGACATATGTTCAGCACAATGCTTTCAGAAGAGGATTGAGGACATGAATGCTTTATGTTATATTAAACTACATAGATTATTTAACACAGAGCTGCAGTTTGAGCAGGAAACTCTCCTCATGAGTGTTCAGGTCCATGTGGGTTTCTATTAGATTAGAGATTAGCGTTGTTTTATTGTTGTTATCACTGTACTGACACTCACTAGTTAAAGTGGGGAATGTGCTGCATTCTGACTCCCACACTCCGCTGCAGCCCGTTAATAAACATCCATGTGCATGACAAAATCTGATTACAGCTAAACCTGAGTTTCACAATGAGATCATGAGCATGTGGCATTAAACTCCTCACAATCTTTCACACAGACAAACTAATGTAGTAAAGATAGTAATGCATTCAATACAATCAAATGCAAGATTAATCATGTTGTATTCACAATATGTACAAACTGGAAATGTGCATATGCTAAGAGTTTAAATCTTAAAACATGCAGACATGTCATGTTAAACACAGCTTAACATAGCAACAGTGTGTACTACATTACATGTTGTTACATTCTGCTCCTACAATGGTTTACATTATGTTTGCTCACAGGACATTTTTATAGAATTTATTATTCCATTTATATTCATGCACATATTGTTGTTTGATTATCCTGATTTTAAATGACACAATGGCCGTTTCTTGTGGGAGCGCTGTCCTCTCCGAGTACCACAGAAAGCTCCTTGTTTTATTAGCTGAGCGTGTTCCTGTAGTTTCACTGTGTTGTCGGGTAAATCCACCTGTGCACAGAGAACAAACACCACACTGTGGTCGCCTTATTCTTCACATTCAAAGGTGGCAGACACTCTAGTATATACTGCACGTCGTCTCATGAACTTAATTTCATTCCGAGGAAAATGTCCTTTCAATGCAGCAGGACTGTGAGAGCAGACTGTGAGAGCGGAAACAGATACAGGTTTGTTGAGTACTAATGAAAGGTATCAAGTGTGTCAGAAACAAACAGCTGTGTTACCTGAACATCCACCTGAGTTTCTCTCTGACATAATCACATTTTGATGTGTTCCTGTTGTGTCAGGTTTTGTTGCGAGGGGGGGGGGGTTCATCTCATTTGCTGCTGGAGGAAGTGTCCTGCTGCTGTGGAGTGGTGTGATGTTTTGTTGGAGGGGGCAGCCTCAGCTTGCCTCCCCATCGGGGGGTTGAAGCACCCTGCCTGGTCTAGGAAACCAGGCCGGCCTTAATCAGACAAAGTCCAGGCACTGATTTGACAAAATAGTATTTGGGATTAGATCTTGCAGCACAAGCAAATCACAGCCGGGGTAAAAACAATTCTCCCATCGGGGGGCCGTCATCCCTTAGGGGACTCCTGGACCCCCGCCTGCCTGAGAGGATCAAAGCATGTCTTTAAGGAAAGGGACACACATTTGTCAAATTTCAGGATTAAAAACTAAACCTCCTTTTCAGAAGGAGAAGAGGAAACCTGCATTATCTTATTATCTGAACAGGCTAAAGGATAATTCCACCCACTGGTATGAGATGAATCGGTATTTAATCATTTAAACAAAATAGATGAGGAAAGTGCGTATTCCAGCCAGTGTAAGTAAAATAATAATAAATACGGAGCCGGGGGGGTAATCTGAATTTTTGAAATTGATGTCCTAATTTTGTGGCTTTAATCTCAGAGAATATTCAAGTTTCTTTCTTGTGTAAATGTACGACTTAATCTCGTAAATTCTTTTTGTTTGTTTTTAACCAACAACTTACACCATCGTAAGAGTATGTGGTCAAAAAACTAAAACACTTTTTAAAGCTAAGAAGTAGAACGCAAGTTTTTTGTCAAACTATTATTTCAAAGAAGTAATTTTAACACTCAACTAGAATCATGTGGTCATGTTTAAATTAATTCATCCCCGCTCAGCCTATTCATAGAAAGAGCTACTTAAAGGGGATTAAGCTAACTCTGGTACAGAAACAGATAAATGAATGTCAACAGGAGAGGGACGAGAATCAGACAAAAGCCACTTTAGTCTCAAAGAGCCTCTCTGCTGGTGCTGGGACATCAGAGGTCCTCTAAGCTGTCCTTTGTGTCCTTTCCTCGTACGCCGTCCACTTCTTCTCACCTGCGGCTTGTTTCTCGTCCTCTCATTAAGTCCTGATCCCAAAATTAGAAGCCCTCCAAACAGCACAAGTGACCGCACTGTGACCCTGTGTCAGGAAACACATGTTGGTGACAGCTAAGCAGCCTTGGGCCTAAAAAACTATTTATTTACCAGTGAATGGCTGACAAATACAATACATGTTGGAGGAAACGTATGGAAGTCCGTACAAAGCTGGATGAAGGTCAGGATTTTGACACCCGGTTTGTGTCCTAGCCTGGGCTAAGATTTGGGGTACTTCATCACTTCAGTTAAGTTAGGGACAGGTCGCACCTTTGGTTTAGTAATAAAAAAGTAAATATTATTTTTTAATATTTAACCCAGACTACGATCTTTCCTTTATTATTACTATTATTATTATTATTATTATTATTATTATTATTATTATTATTATTATTATTATTATTATTATTATTGACATTATTGTCATTATTATTATTATTATTATTCATATATTAATAATAATAATAATAATAATAATAATAATAATAATAATAATAAAAGTGACAGGGTTGCAGGTATGAGACAAGTTGAACTATAGTAAAATAAATGCACAAAATATTAATAATATTAATTCATGGTCTGTGGTCTAAATGTTCCAGCATATGCAGATGACGCTTCTTTGTACCTCATTGTTAACATCAGTAAATTAAATCTTTTTTCAACCAATCATTTCAGCCACTCATTCAACAACAAAGAGCTTAAATAAAGATGTAATATAATATGAAACAATAAATACAGAGCAGAAACGTGTTTTAAAGGTTAAATTCCTCACGTCCTAATCCTTCCCGTTACACGCTGACTCTCTCGCCGACCTCGTGCCAACAGCGATTACTCACTGGTGTCATTTTTTTTAAGCACTCATAGATTACACCTCGCTAGATGTACACAATTACCACACGTGTACTCATGAGATCACAGGATGGCCTTCAAAGACAAACCTGCCTTTTACCCAAACGTTCTGTCTGTAAACAGTTGTATAACTTCAATAAGGGGGACTACTTTCTCACACTCTCTAAAGCTTCATGAAGAGGACCTTAACCATAATGTGAACAATGGCGGCGATAAATTGTGTTTGAGATTCAGGCGTCATGATCAGATAATTCCCTGAAGCCTGTGAACTAAAGGTTGCAGTTCTCAGAATCTAAAGCCTGCATTGATGTTGGGACTGCAGTTGTACAACTATACAACATCTAACCGATAACAGATCATTTATCTCAGGTTTGGTAGATGCGAAGATCTTCAAAACGTTTCCCCAAGATCCACAGAGTCCCACATTTGTAAATGTTTTTGAAAAAGGTGCTTTGTTCACAGCTGTGGTCAGCACTTTATCTGTGTGATCTGCATGCAGCCAGCAGCACAGTGCAGTCTGTAGCAGTGAATAGACTGCAGTGAGCATTGTTATCAGTTCCTCTGTCTCTGCACATGACGGGCTTTGAACCACGTCCAGGTGTCGGTCCATGTAGATGCATGTTGTCAGGTTTGGTGCCAGCAGGAAACTAATCCAAACTTCACCTTCACCTGATGCCGTGCCATAAACAGTGCTTCAGTTCGAATGCCACAAGTAATGAAGCGTTGTTCTGACCCTCTGCATGACCCCGATAATGAGTGCTGTTAAAACGTTGTAATGAGTATGAGCGGATGCTTCACTCCCTCCCAGCAGCCGAGGTGCAAGGTTATTTTAGCACTTACTGTAAAACTGCAAACATGTTGCTGTTTATAAAACATCGGGTTTCACCTCAGGACCATGTTTCATGTTTTGTTGTCTTTTTGAATTTGTGGACTTTTGAATTTTTTATTCAGTGTCATGTAACCTCCTGGTTAGAGAAGTTTTGCTGCATTTTGCTTTTAGATTAAAGTCTTATTTAGTAAGAACACTGTCCAAAATAACAGCAATTAAGTTCATAAATTCATAATAAAAACAATATATTATCTAAATATTTCATTTGTAAATTGGCATATTATAAATTAATTACCTTACTTGATTAATCATATTTTTAAATCTCTGCACCGCCGTCTGACTGAAAGGTCATGTGCTGCGAGAAAAAAGCACAACAACAGGTCAAAGAAGATAAGCTGAGATAAAGATAAGAAAGTTATCTCTGTTCAACTGTAACAGGTGGAGTAACAAGTGGAGCTGGTCTTACTGGTTTCCTGTGTGGGAGGTGAACACAGGTGATGGGGCAGCAGGGCCGGCTCGGGCTGTGTTTGTGCCTCGTGGACATTTATTCCACACGTGGTTCATTTTGTGCTCCTGATTATTCCACTCACACATGAAGGTCAGATGTGTCCCGTTGGATTCAAACCAGTACAACAGAAATGTAATAAAACACATACTCAGATATTCTCATCAAAACACAGTGCACACAAGCTGATTCATGTTTCCTTTAATCTGTCAGCTCTCATCTGATGTGTGCACAGTTTGTACCAGAGACAATGTGGAACAATGTGGAACAATGTGGAACAATGTGGAACAATGTTGAACAATGTGTCAGCTCTTAGTGTCTGGAGTACTTTCCTAGAACACCCTGCAGATATGTGCAGCACTTCATCTGATAGCACCTCCTCCTGCAGACTCACCTCCTCCTGCAGACTCACCTCCTCGTAGAGACTCACCTCCTCCTGGAGACTCACCTCCTCCTGCAGACTCACCTCCTCCTGGAGACTCACCTCCTCCTGCAGACTCACCTATTCCTGGAGACTCACCTCCTCCTGCAGACTCACCTCTTCCTGGAGACTCATCTCCTCCTGCAGACTCACCTCCTCATAGAGACTCACCTCCTCCTGCAGACTCACCTCTTCCTGGAGACTCACCTCCTCCAGCATACTCACCTCCTCCTGGAGACTCACCTCCTCCTGCATGCTCACCTCCTCCTAGAGACTCACCTCCTCCTGCAGACTCACCTCTTCCTGGAGACTCACCTCCTCCTACAGACTCACCTCCTCCTGCAGACTCACCTCCTTCTGCAAACTCACCTCCTCGTAGAGACTCACCTCCTCCTGGAGACTCACCTCCTCCTGCAGACTCACCTCCTCCTGGAGACTCACCTCCTCCTGCAGACTCACCTCCTCCTGGAGACTCACCTCCTCTTAGAGACTCACCTCCTCCTGCAGGCTCACCTCCTCCTACAGACTCACCGCCTCCTAGAGACTCACCTCCTCCTGCAGACTCACCTCCTCCTGCAGGCTCACCTCCTCCTAGAGACTCACCTCCTCCTGCAGGCTCACCTCCTCCTAGAGACTCACCTCCTCCTGCAGGCTCACCTCCTCCTGCAGACTCACCACCTCCCGCAGACTCACCTCCTCCTGCAGGCTCACCTACTCGTAGAGACTCACCTCCTCCTGCAGACTCACCTCCTCCTACAGACTCACCTCCTCCTGTGACTCACCTCCTCGTAGAGACTCACCTCCTCCTGTTGACTCACCTCCTCGTAGAGACTCACCTTCTCCTGCAGACTCACCTCCTCCTGAAGACTCACCTCCTCCCGCAGACTCACCTCCTCCTGCAGACTCACCTCCTCGTAGAGACTCACCTCCTCCTACAGGCTCACCTCCTCCTGCAGACTCACCTCCTCCTACAGGCTCACCTCCTCCTACAGGCTAACCTCCTCGTAGGGACTCACCTCCTCCTGCAGACTCACCACCTCCTGCAGACTCACCTCCTCCTGTAGACTCACGCAGGCTCACCAACTCCTGCAGACTCACCTCCTCCTGCAGGCTCTCCTCCTCCTGCAGACTCACCTCCTCCTGCAGACTCACATCCTCCTGTAGACTCACGCAGGCTCACCAACTCCTGCAGACTCACCTCCTCCTGCAGGCTCTCCTCCTCCTGCAGACTCACCTCCTCCTGCATGCTCTCCTCCTCCTGCAGACTCACCTCCTCCTGCAGACTCACCTCCTTCTACAGACTAACCTCCTCCTGCAGGCTCAACTCCTCCTGCAGGCTCACGCAGGCTCACCACCTCCTGCAGGCTCACCTCCTTCTACAGACTCACCTCCTCCTGCAGACACACCTCCTCCTGCAGGCTCAACTCCTCCTGCAGGCTCACCACCTCCTGCATGCTCACCTCCTCCTTCTACAGACTCACCTTCTCCTGCAGGTTCACCTCCTCCTGTAGACTCACACAGGCTCACCTCCTCCTACAGGCTCACCTCCTTCTGCAGGCTCACCACCTCCTGCAGGCTCACCTCCTTCTACAGACTCACCTCCTCCTGCAGGCTCACCTCCTTCTGCAGGCTCACCACCTCCTGCAGGCTCACCTCCTTCTACAGACTCACCTCCTTCTACAGACTAACCTCCTCCTGCAGGCTCAACTCCTCCTGCAGGCTCACGCAGGCTCACCACCTCCTGCAGGCTCACCTCCTTCTACAGACTCACCTCCTCCTATAGAGTCACCTCCTCCTGCAGGCTCAACTCCTCCTGCAGGCTCACCACCTCCTGCATGCTCACCTCCTCCTTCTACAGACTCACCTTCTCCTGCAGGTTCACCTCCTCCTGTAGACTCACACAGGCTCACCTCCTCCTACAGGCTCACCTCCTTCTGCAGGCTCACCACCTCCTGCAGGCTCACCTCCTCCTGCAGGCTCTCCTCCTCCTGCAGACTCACCTCCTCCTGCAGACTCACATCCTCCTGTAGACTCACGCAGGCTCACCAACTCCTGCAGACTCACCTCCTCCTGCAGGCTCTCCTCCTCCTGCAGACTCACCTCCTCCTGCAGGCTCTCCTCCTCCTGCAGGCTCAACTCCTCCTGCAGGCTCACGCAGGCTCACCACCTCCTGCAGGCTCACCTCCTTCTACAGACTCACCTCCTCCTGCAGACTCACCTCCTCCTGCAGGCTCAACTCCTCCTGCAGGCTCACCACCTCCTGCATGCTCACCTCCTCCTTCTACAGACTCACCTCCTCCTACAGGCTCACCTCCTTCTGCAGGCTCACCACCTCCTGCAGGCTCACCTCCTTCTACAGACTCACCTCCTCCTGCAGGCTCAACTGCACTCATTATGACAAGAACACACAGATTTGGTTGCCTCTCGAACATCAGAGAGAATATTCTTTCCTCTGATCCTTCCTGAAGCTCACAGCTGGAGGAAATCTTCACAGCAAACACAAATTCAGCACGAGGACGTCGACAGATCCTGTAAACAAGTCTTTGGAGGTCTGATTGTTTGATTATTTGTATATGAGGATGAGGACAGGGAGAATCTCCCTTTCAGTAGCTAACAGTTAATCTGAAACAATCAATACAGAAGCTCTTTTTAAATCTACATACATGTACAAATAAATCATACAAAACTAATATTTTGCATGTGTCACCTCTGACATATTCACTAAAGTGCATCTTCGTATTTGCAGAGAAAGTTCTTTCCCACGTTGTGTCTATCATTAACATCCATTTCCTCGTCAGAGTCTGTCAAGTGGCACATCTTTAAGAAACAAACACACACTTAGAAACTTGATTCTTTAAATCCTTCACAGAGGGATGTGCTCGTCTGCCACTAAGTTATGCATTGTTGAGTTCTCCTCGCTAGTGTATCGTTAAATAAAGAAGGAAACAGAAAGAGCCGGGCGAGGAACTGTCGGGTTAAAGCTCAACGTAGACATTCACTGGCACCTGACCTGAAACCTTTCAAAGTACTAATGTCCGTCCCCCCCCCCCCGTCCCCCCCCCCCCCCCCCCACACACACACACACACGTAATTAGCACTTAAAGCACCTAAATGCCTGCACACTCACACACACAGTGAGCCAGTATGTAGAAGTGAACCTGCATCTCTTTACAGATGCACTGTGTTGATGCAGATGTAATATGCATGATTAAAACACACACACACACACACACACACACACACACACACACACACACACACACACACACACACACACACACACACACGGGCTGTGTTTGGCCCTGCATTGTTCCCTGGCAGTGAGGCGCTGCCGGGCTAAGTGAGGGGCCCTGATGGATACCTAGCAGACTCAGACCACCAGTAAAGCTGTGTGTGTGTGTGTGTGTGTGTGTGTGTGGTGGGGGGGGGTCCCTGAATAGGGGATCAGAAGATGGCAGAAGATAGAGAGGAAGGGGAAAGGAGGGAAATCTATTGTCCTGTGTATTCAAATGCACAGGTGTGTGTATGAGTGTAATGTGGATGCATGGCCTGTAATAATAATATGTCAGCTATCTTTACACAATTATTTCCATCCACAAATATTTCAAACAGAAGAACAGAATAGCATTATGAACATTTTTAATTAAAGTGAATTATACCACAATGATCCCTGCAATCAAAGGAACAAAACTCTGCCTCCATGTTTCCGTGTGGATGTTTGCAGCTCAAAGCTCCCGGTCTGATCTCCAGAGGAACATGTGAGAATATTTGTAACTTCTGCTGCAGGCGTCGTAAATAGAGGCAGCAGCAGGCGCGAAAATAAAACCAGGAATGATCTTAAACTAAACTAAAAGCAGGGCCACACATGGAGCACACATCAGCTGTGTCTGTCTTTCTGTTTATTTATACAATATAAATATTCATATAAAGGTGGCTGTAAAGGATGGAGCTGCTGATCACAGCATCAGTGGTGGTCATCCACCCGTCAGGACAGATGAGAGAGTAAACACATGAAGGGGACGACCCTGCTGAAGGGCAGGAATCTGTAACCTGAGAGCTGGCTGTTCCCAAACAATGGAGACAAGTCTTTACTGTGACTCAGAGCAACATGATCTTCAGCCTTCCTGGGCAACAATCACTGTGACAGTATATTATAAAATATACAAGTTACCATGATTTACTGATTCTGCCCCCCCCCCTGACAGTGGGAGACAGAATCAGGTTTAGTGAGATGTGTTGTAGATTCTCAGCCACCTCGCTCCAGATAAGCAGCGGCTCTGATAAAGCCCGGTGCTCTGAGGCTCACGGCTGTGATGAAACACCAAACCTGACATGAGCAGATCTGCTCAGAACACAATTGAGACACTGTCTACTCCAACTGCACCTCCTCTAACCCCATCCTTGTGTGATGCGGAAACAGACCGTAGAACTGGACCAAAGGTTTTCTATAATGCAGAGTATGTGCTAGCTGTTCTGTGTATTTGATTAAGAGTAGAAATTAGCTTGTCTAGAGGTGAACCTGATCGGGTCTGAAGGCACTTTGAAGTAATCCTGACACCAACAGAAGAGAGTTAGGGAGCAAATATAACATATAGCTAATATAAGCTTTAACCCAAAATCCAATTCAAACAGTGTTTTTGTCCCATTCTCCTCCTCAGGGTCATTAGAAGTAAGAGTGAAACCTTTCTAAAGCTCAATATACATATTATATAGTACATAATATACATAGTGACACACATTTACACAACAGCATCCTGCAGATAAAAGCTCGACCTGCTCCATAAACGTTCTGTATAACAATCCAGGAGAGAGCAGCTTCATGTGCCTTCCACAGAGATGAAATGATAAACACTGCATGTGCCATGTATTTATGTTTTTAGCATTCTGTGTTGATGGATGCATCTCAAATGATGTCCTGCACAGCTGCAGCTAACCCCTGCCCATCACCACTGTGGAACATCTAAATGGACTGTTTTTATAAAGCGCTTTTCCAATCTTTGCGATAACTCTGTTGTAACTCTGCATGCCTTTGTTACACACATACATACATATGCTGTGTTTGCTTGTGCACATGCATTACATCTGCATCCATTACTCCTGTCTTACATCTGCATCCATTACTCCTGACTTACATCTCCATTCATTACTCTTGTCTTACATCTCCATCCATTACTTCTGTCTTACATCTCCATCCATTACTCCTGTCTTACATCTCCATCCATTACTCCAGTCTTACGTCTGCATCCATTACTCCCGTTTTACATCTGCATCCATTACTCCTGTCTTACATCTGCATCTATTACTCCCGTCTTACATCTGCATCCATTGCTCCTGTCTTACATCCACATCCATTACTCCTGTCTTACATCTGCATCCATTACTCCTGACTTACATCTCCATTTATTACTCTTGTCTTACATCTCCATCGAATTACTCCCGTCTTACATCTGCATCCATTACTCCTGTCTTACATCTCCATCCATTACTCCTGTCTTACATCTGCATCCGTTACTCCTGTCTTACATCTGCATCCATTACTCCTGTCTTACATCTGCATCCATTACTCCTGTCTTACATCTCCATCCGTTACTCCTGTCTTACATCTCCATCCGTTACTCCTGTCTTACATCTCCATCCATTACTCCTGTCTTACATCTGCATCCATTACTCCTGTCTTACATCTCCATCCGTTACTCCTGTCTTACATCTGCATCCATTACTCCTGTCTTACATCTGCATCCATCACTCCTGTCTTACATCTGCATCAATCACTCCTGTCTTACATCTCCATTCATCACTCCAGTCTTACATCTGCATCTATTACTCCTGTCTTACATTACATCTATTACTCCTGTCTTACATCTGCATCCATCACTCCATCACTCCTGTTTTACATCTGCATCCATTACTCCTGTCTTACATCTGCATCCATTACTCCTGTCTTACATCTGCATCCATCACTCACATCTGCTGTCATCATAAAACTGTTGGACACATCTCTGGACACTTTTGCAGGGAATAGAGAACAGTGTAAATGCATGTCTGACAGTGCAGTGTCTCCCCAGGTGCCTGGCTGCCTCTGTGTTTGTCACGCTCATGCTGTTTATCTGTGTAATAACAGTCAATCTGCTGCGTGTAACTGGATCCGGTTTGAATGCACAGAAATGAATGAAACATGTGACAAGCTGTGATTAGTGATGCGCCTCTCACGCTGGCTGTCTGTTGACAGATGGCTCTTTTGTCAAGCTAATTTGTTGAACAGAATAACCAGGTAGATAATTACCTGTTGCTTTTGTGGCTATTAGGCCCATTGTTGTGTTAACAGCCTTACTAATGCTGAATATTCATCGCTCAGTAGGGCAGCCACCGAGGCTCATTGTATGAAGCTGACCTGAGGCAACATGGTGTGTCTCAAGTCAAAGTGTATTAACAGGTACACAAACACATGCATCCTAAAGAACATGATGTGTGCAGTCAGTGACACCACTGCATACACAACATAAAGAGCGCACATGTTAAAGACTCAAAACAAAGAACATGTTGTAACTTTCTGTCCTCTTTGGAAAAAAGTTTTCTTTCTTCTTCCTAATTGAACAAAGCAACACGTTGTGACTGATGATGCATATTAAACATACAACACTTCATGTGATTTTGAATATAATTCCCTGCAGATCTCAGTTTAAATGTCGTACAAAGTGTTGTCCTGGGAGGCCTCACTTTTTCTGAACCTGCAGCTGCCTGTAGGCTCGGGAGCATCAGATTAGAGCACTACTCATCCGGGATACAAACAAACATGATCGGGTGTTGGGAGGCTGCAGAGGAAAGGGGAGTGCCGGGTGTTGTATTTCATGTCCCAGCACCTGGAGGAGCCTCTTAAGGGCGCTGCTCCAGGGACCAGTGGCAGTCAGTCACTCAGAGGAGCTGCACCACTGAGTATTAACAGTGCTGGACTTTAACACTTGGTGTGTAATGGAGAGCAGGATCACACCGCTCGGCCTGGCCGGGCACAGAGCCAGCCCACTCGGAGGTTTGCATGTTCCCCCGTCTCTCCTGCGCCCCCCGCCTCTCTTCCTCCGGGCCTGTAACCCGGCTCTGGAGAGGGGGTACCCCCGCACCCCGAAGTGCGCCAGATGCAGAAACCACGGTGTGGTGTCCGCGCTAAAAGGCCACAAGCGCTTCTGTCGCTGGAGAGACTGCGTGTGCGCAAAGTGCACGCTGATAGCGGAGAGGCAGCGCGTGATGGCCGCGCAGGTGGCTCTGAGGAGGCAGCAAGCCCAGGAGGAGTGCGAGGCTCGGGAGCTCCTGCTTATGTACCCCGGGGGCTCCGGAGTCAGTGCCGGGGAGACAGGAGCCCCTCAGGCGGCACCGGCTGCTAGCAGCAGCACTCCAACTGCTCACAGGGTCAATGTGTTTGGAGCAGAGAACCACAAATATGGTGAGTTAGAAACACAAAGGTGTACCATCTTCTGTCTAAATAGGAAATGATTCTTCCATCACTTACTATAAATGATTTGAATTAAGTCAGATATACTTATTATAGTTTATTTGCAGTTCGTGTTCCATTCAAGTTACTGCTAAATACAAGAAGCATATATCATTTACTTTGAAATACTTTTACGCACACGTGATTTTAAACCAGCTGTTTCCTTTCAGATGACAAACTGAGCAAGTACAATTTGTACAGTGGGTTCATGGGTTGCCCCCTGTTTGCCCCACACACCGCACGGCTGCTCTCTGCAGCTGAGCAGAGAGACGTGTCTCCAAACAAGGACAGCCGCACTTCACTGAACGATGAAAGTCCATCCCCGGTGTCTGACCAGCGCTCAGAACACACAGAGAGTCCGCACAGGTCACTCTCCTCCTCGGATCCGGAGTCAGGCAGCGAGTCGGAGAAACCCGGGGACTTCCGAAGTCTGGACCGGGACCCTACCGACATCATGGCCAAGATCTTCCCCCACCAGAGGCGGGACACCCTGGAGTCTATGGTGAGGACGTGTAAAGGTGACCTAGTCAGGTCCATTGAGCTGGTGCTGAGCTCCAAGGAGAACAAACTGGACACTGAAGGCTCGTCTCTGTCTAAGCATCCTTCTGTCGGGCTGCCTGCAGCGCTCGGTGCTCTGGGGAACAGGTCTGCCTTCTCCCCGCTGCACATGCCGCCGCCGACTGCCGGGGGGGACGCTCTGTTCGGGCTCAGCCCCCGCCTCGGTGTCAGCCCCCTCCGGCTGACCTACTCCTCTGCAAACGGTGGTATGGCAGGTTTTATGTCACCGTACATGACCTCTGGACTGATGCCAGTGTTTCCACTGCGGCCTCCCCTGGACACATACTCCTTCCCGGGTATGATCCGGGACCTTTCTTACCTGCAGAGCAAGGAGTCCCTGTGCAGCACGGGCCTGTACACGAGACTCAGCAGTGACAAAGGACTGAATTAAAATATGATTCTTAAATGGTCAGATGTAATGTTCAAGGGCCTGTTCAAGTCAGTTTATTTTTTATCCTGTACAAGTTGTAAATATTGTTTATTATTAATAAAGTTATAAAACCAGCTCTTGTTTAGTTTATGCCTTTGTGCCAATAATATCTTTGTATATATGTGTGTTTCAGGTTCACTGTAGTTAGTTCATTACATTACAGGTCATTTAGCAGACGATTTACAGTGAACTAACTACAGGGAGAGTTTGGAGCAGCTCAGGGTGAAGGTGTGTGTGTGTGTGTGTGTGTGGTACGGCTTCCAAATACAACACCGGAAGGTTGTGAGTTCAACACCAGGGCTGCACCATTGAGCCCCTGAACAACTTAAACCAGAGAGACTGTCTGTAGTGAGTTCACTGTAAGTCTGGATAAGAGTGTCTGCTAAATGACCAATAATGTGTGTGTCCATGTGTATAAATGTGCATGTATGTATCTCTCTATCTATCTTCCCACAACATATTTGAATAAAGAATCTTATCTTCATTAGGGCTATAGTGCTGTACAGTTAAAGTGTCACCATGTAGTGAATGATTACTTTCACTCTTGCGTAGTGTCAGAACCATCTGACATTATTATTGGTTTTCTAAAGTCAAAAGCTAGTTAAATAAAGATACATAAAACAAACAAGACAGCAATGCATTAAATCCATACAGGCAGGTTGTGATCAGTACATGTAAAGGCAGAACCACTTTTAACAGTTTGGATAATATGGCACACATGTGTTAACTTGTTACCATCAGAAATGCACTCATTAAATATATGTGATACATCTGTAGATAGACATTGTGAAATAAAGATGAAAAGGGATGATGTCTTTGTGGTTAAACTTCTGCTCATTCAGCTGGAGAGTTTCATGACTTCATCTTTAATAACAACTAACAAGTGTTTTTATTATCGATTAATCTGCTGATTATTTTTTCAAATACTAGTATAGTGGGAAACGCCCATCAGAGGGCAATGCGATGTCTTAATATATCTTAATCTGATATAAACTCCATAATTAACAGCTCTTTCTGACATTATTGCATGAAAAATTACTTCAACAATTAATCCATTATCCAAATAGTTGTATTCGAGATTTCTGTCTCACTTTTCTTCTCCCTCTCCTTCTCTGTACTTTGTGTTTATTTGATGAGAAGTTACTCTATTTGTACTTTATTTCTTTGTTTCATAATTCACTGTTGAAGCTGTTCGTGTGTTATCGTTGGTATTTGATGATAGTCTCCTGAATATTACAGAGCCATGTTAGTGATCAGTAACACCTGAGCTCGTGCTGCTGCTGCATCACGTTACCCGACATGCATCTGTGACAGTCTGTGAGTGATCATGCGAACACATTACACACACATGAACTAACGTTACTTTTGCAACAATAAAAAGCTCGCACATTGCGAGTCTGTGCATTTTAAAAAGGTCGATAAAGTCTGAATCAGGAACGTGAGCAACATGCTCCCTCGTGATTGGTCATCAGAGTCATTCGCGGCTCGAATTAAAGCCAATGGGAAGGCTCAGAAACGTCACGAGACCGTATGTTTGAGGAAGTGAGGACATGTCTACTTTAAATGCTGGATGTTTGAAACGGGTGTGAGCGGGTTCTTGTCTTCTGACATGCGTCTCCACATCAGTCTGACTTTCATTATTACCATCACCGCGAGCTGCGGTACTGCAGACTCCCGGAAGATCAGAGGGATATCTCCGTCCTGTAAGTTCCCCGTGATGTTCCCGTGATGTTCCCGTGACTGTCCTCCTGCAGCTAGCTAATGTGCAATGTGTCTCTCAGAGTTTAGCCCGGTGTCCCTCAGAGTTTACAGCATTTAGCCCGGTGTCCCTCAGAGTTTAGCCCGGTGTCCCTCAGAGTTTAGCCCGGTGTCCCTCAGAGTTTAGCCCGGTGTCCCTCAGGTTTAGCCCGGTGTCCCTCAGAGTTTAGCCAGGTGTGCCTCAGAGTTTAGCCCGGTGTCCCTCAGAGTTTAGCCAGGTGTCCCTCAGAGTTTAGCCCGGTGTCCCTCAGAGTTTAGCCCGGTGTCCCTCAGAGTTTAGCCAGGTGTCCCTCAGAGTTTAGCCCGGTGTCCCTCAGAGTTTAGCCAGGTGTCCCTCAGAGTTTAGCCAGGTGTCCCTCAGAGTTTAGCCAGGTGTCCCTCAGAGTTTAGCCCGGTGTCCCTCAGAGTTTAGCCAGGCGTCCCTCAGAGTTTAGCCAGGTGTCCCTCAGAGTTTAGCCAGGTGTCCCTCAGAGTTTAGCCCGGTGTCCCTCAGAGTTTAGCCAGGCGTCCCTCAGAGTTTAGCCAGGTGTCCCTCAGAGTTTAGCCAGGTGTCCCTCAGAGTTTAGCCAGGTGTCCCTCAGAGTTTAGCCAGGTGTCCCTCAGAGTTTAGCCAGGTGTCCCTCAGAGTTTACAGAATTTAGCCCGGTGTCCCTCAGAGTTTAGCCCGGTGTCCCTCAGAGTTTACAGAATTTAGCCCGGTGTCCCTCAGAGTTTAGCCCGGTGTCTCTCAGAGTTTAGCCCGGTGTCCCTCAGAGTTTAGCCCGGTGTCCCTCAGAGTTTACAGAATTTAGCCCGGTGTCCCTCAGAGTTTAGCCCGGTGTCTCTCAGAGTTTAGCCCGGTGTCCCTCAGAGTTTAGCCCGGTGTCTCTCAGAGTTTAGCCCGGTGTCCCTCAGAGTTTAGCCCGGTGTCCCTCAGAGTTTAGCCCGGTGTCCCTCAGAGTTTAGCCAGGTGTCCCTCAGAGTTTAGCCCGGTGTCCCTCAGAGTTTAGCCAGGTGTCCCTCAGAGTTTAGCCAGGTGTCCCTCAGAGTTTAGCCAGGTGTCCCTCAGAGTTTAGCCAGGTGTCCCTCAGAGTTTAGCCAGGTGTCCCTCAGAGTTTAGCCAGGTGTCCCTCAGAGTTTAGCCAGGTGTCCCTCAGAGTTTACAGAATTTAGCCCGGTGTCCCTCAGAGTTTAGCCCGGTGTCTCTCAGAGTTTAGCCCGGTGTCCCTCAGAGTTTAGCCCGGTGTCCCTCAGAGTTTAGCCCGGTGTCCCTCAGAGTTTAGCCCGGTGTCCCTCAGAGCTGAGCCCGGTCCTCAGCCTCACTGCACGGTGTCAGTAGCTCTAGTTATGATGACTGAATGTTATTATAGCGTCTACTCTTTTGTATGTTCATATGTTGTGTAACCGCACGTGCTGAAGGTGTCATCCTGCACACAGTTTGTAACAAAGTATGTTGCAGGAGGCTTCACATCACAGAAATCTTCTTCTCTCACTTCTTTTTAGTTGTAGTACTCGTGTCTAGTCTTTCTGTGTTCTCATGTTCTGTATGTGGAGAAGCTTCATGTTTCTTCACACTCTGGACTCTACATGTTGTAGATGCCTTTTTGTTTGGTCACTGTGTGCACATCATGTCGTAATATGTTTTTATATTGTGTGACAGACAAGCGTTTCTACAGGGAGAGGAAGTCCTTTCTGTGCATCGATGGCTCCAAGATGATCCCCTTTGAGCAGGTGAACGATGACTACTGCGACTGTGAGGACGGCTCTGATGAACCAGGTACCAGCTGGAGCTGTTTTTTAATTTTCCTTCAATGTCACACGGTACAATACAGTAAACACTGAACATGTATACAGTTCTGCACAGAAGAAAAACATGAAGCCTATCAATACCAAAACTGGGCCCCTATACGCAGCCGTATAGTACAGTAACAAACTAAAGGTTCGGTGCTGAGACATCGTCAGGTTCTCACGCTCTCCGTGCAAAGTGACCGCGAAGAACCAGGAGTACGTCCGTCCTCTGCACACGTCTGCTGCTGGACTCCCAGCGTCACCACACCTGTATCCATTCAGTATGTGATGACTTCCACGAGGAAATCATTCTAACATAGTTAAACTATTCAACTGAGAACAAACTGACTTTGATCACAAACATAATTCTGTGCTTAAGCCATTTGTCTGAATGTGTGAAACAGAACATTCTCTTTGTGTTTCACATCTTGTTTTGATGAGTTGAGCCATGCAGCAGTGATCAGTGTAAACGTGATAAATCTGAGACCTTGTTAATGTTATATATTATTTCAGTATCCAGTAAATCCAAGATGACGTCTTTAAGTTGATCGACTAATGGTTCAGCTCTGAATAAATGTATTAAATTCATTTTATTTAGGTATCATATGTTTAGATTAATGTGATGCATGGCTGACCTCTGACCCCATGTAGGCACCTCCGCCTGTCCTCGTGGCCGGTTCTACTGCACCAACCTGAGTTTCCGGCCACACTACATCCCATCATCTCGAGTCAATGATGGCATCTGTGGTGAGGCTTTTCATACTGGAGGAACTAATAATAATAATAATAATAATAATAATAATAATAATAATAATTACAATAATAATAATAATTACAATAACTTTAGTAAACTCCACTGACCGGAGGTTTTATTTCTGAAGTTTTAAACTAAATTCAATTTGTGTTTCACAAGGAATTCATATTAACATGAAGTTAACATCTCCTGTCTACACCCCCCCTCCTGTCCTGTCCCCTCCCTCTTTCTGTCCCCTCCCCTCCTGTCCACTCCTCTCCTCCCTCCTATCACCTCCCTCCTCCTGTCCCCTCCTATCCTTCCTCCCTCCTGTCCTCCCTCCTCCTGTCCTCCCTCCCTCCTGTCCTCCCTCCTCCTGTCCCCTGTCCTCCCTCCTGTCACCTCCCCCCTCCTGTCCTCCTCTTGTCCTCCCTCCTGTCCCCTGTCCTCCCTCCTGTCACCTCCCTCCTCCTGTCCCCTCCTGTCCTCTCCTGTCCTCTCTCCTGTCCCCTGTCCTCCCTCCTGTCACCTCCCTCCTCCTGTCCTCTCCTGTCCTCCCTCCTGTCACCCTCTTGTCCCTCCTCCTGTCACCTCCCTCCTCCTGTCCCCTGTCCTCCCTCCTGTCCTCTCCTGTCTCCCTATTTGAGGCTGAAAACAGCATTTAAAGAGATTTATGCATGTACGTGTGTTGTGTTAATGTGTGTAGGTGTGTTAGTGTGTGTGTTGTTGTGTTATTGTGTGTTGTTGTGTGTTAACATGTGTTGTATCTGCTCTCTTGGACATTTCTCCTGCGTCTCTTCCAGACTGCTGCGATGCTTCAGATGAATACAACAGCCACGCTCGCTGCCAGAACACGTGCTGGTCAGTCAATCAGATATCATCTTATCACGTTTATATTTATATAACACAGCCACAGTTTCTATGAGGAGGGTATCAGTGATGAATCCAAACTGTGTGTTTCATGTGCTGGTGGGGGACTGTGCCACCAGGGGGCATGATGTCACTGTGGTTCAAACAGCTGACGCAGCTCAGACCTGCTCATGTCATGTCATGTCATGTCATGTATGTGTATGTGTACATGTACACATGTCATGTATGTGTATATGCATCACAAGGTGAAGACAGATTACACCTTTACATCCGACGGTAGAGTAAATAGTATTCTGTGTTTCTCGTGCACAATTTATTTATTTTCTCTAATTGCCACCCTGTATCAACGTCTGTAAATAAATACACACACTTGTGAGTTCCTGCCCTCTTCTGTGAGCTGTATTAGTAGAGATACGATGCCCGCTGGGTGGAGCTGGGTGTAGTAGTAATACGGTAACCCACCTCTTCTGTTGACTCATTGACTGCCAACACACGAGCCGAGCCTCTCATTATGTTTCCACACGCTCCACGCTCTTTGTGTTTGCCAGACTTCAAAAACATTTCATTTGAGCCGCAGAGCCCCCATCTTATTTATGCTTCTATTTTCCCATTTTGGACTCCCGCTGCATTGTGGGCCCTTAAAAAAATTGGATTGCGCAATCTCAAAGAGCGTAGAAGGGGTGGGGGCGACGTTTTCTCAGTAATGATGGGGCTGTGCATCTTCCTGCAGGAATCTGGGGCAGAGAGAGAGGGCGTACGTGGAGGGCCAGATGAGGACCCTGGACGAGGGTTTGCAGCTGAAGCAGCAGCTGATTGAGGAGGGAGTCCTGCTCTGGAGGGAGAAACAGGTACGCTGCGTCCTGGAAATACCACAGCGTGAGGTTCATCCTGCTCCTGTCGCCTGCGTGCTTCCTTTAGTGCTCTATAGGAAGAAATATTTGAACTTAATCCCTGGATCAGTCTAAACATTTATTACATGAAGTACCAAACGTTCTACAATAAGACATTTTTAAATGAATAATTCTAAATATACCATCATTGTAGCTCCTCTACATACATCTATATAGACATAGATGTATATAGACGTGTAGATGTACAGACATATAGATGTATGGTTTCTGTATGGCCTCCCTAAGAAGGTCATGTTTTAGGCTCGGCTTCCGTTACTAGCCGTTGATGAACCTTGGTGAAAGGTGCAGCACGTGCTGAGGAAGGATTACATTTTGGAGCGGATCACAGGGCGGGTACACAAACTCTGTTTCACGTCTGTTAACATCGTGAGATCGGGCGTTTGTGCTGCATTCATGTGCTGTCGGAATAATCGGAACATATTAGCTCCCGACTGTGAAAGTTCCCGTAAACGCTCCTCAGTTGGGAAGAAAACTCTGGAAGCGTGGCACGCATGTGATGGCACGAACCCACTGAAGTCAGAACAGACTTTTCCCCAACTCGGGACGTGGCAGCTTCAGAGGAGCACGTGGATGCTCTGCGAGTGTTTCTAGTTCTGGAGAGATCTGTGCTGCTTGTGTAAGAGCAGAGTGTAACTGTAGCATGCGAGCTAACGGGTTACTTTGCTTTTCTCTGTGTTGCTCTCAGACTTCCTGCTCTCTATGAGCAGCTTGTGCCCCGTGATGTTGTCACAATCGTACATGTTGATGACATCTGCTGCGAGAGGCGTCTGCTCAGCAGTTTCCAGCACCTTCCTCAGCCTGCTGTGCACCGTTTGTGCCATGTCAGCGTGACATGTTCACTGTTTCTGAAAAAGCTTTGTTCCAGCTCCAAAGTCACTTTTTATATTTATATTGAAAAGGTATCCCGTGTGTAGTCCTCTGATCAACATTGTCCTCTTCTTCTGCTGCCACTTTATCTCCACATGTACCTGCTTCTTCACATCACTGAGGGATCACCTCGCTGCTTCGGTCGGATGGGACTGTAGATCTCTTTATGTTTGTTTGTAATATTTCTCATTATCCTCATTACTCAGGCACTATCTTCATTTAGGTTTGATGCTCTGCTGCTGCATGTTGCACATATAAAGGTAATTGTTATTATAGAGAGCTACACTAAGTATAGGAGCAGAGTTCTGTTCCACATGTAGTTATGCTCAATTTAAATCTGTCTTTGTGCTCCTGAAGGATTCATTTGCTGCTGTTCTCAATACTTGTGACTTTGTGCGTTGATTTTTGTGAGAATTACTTTATTTCAAGATGTTTCAAAACTCTTTCCAGCATAAAAATGCATTTCAACAATGTCAGGCTTGTTTAGAAAGGTGTTGCTATAATGTTGAATGTTAAAAACAAAATGGTAGTTTAAAAAAGATGCACGCGAGTGAGCAGCCATTACTGTCAAAGTGTTGCCTGCAGCATGACTCGGTGTAAAAGTGTTTGAGTGCAGTTTAATGCAATACTCTTGGCCAAATGTTCGGGTTGTACCATTTAGATGTTTGTTGGACGCATTCAGGTTTGTATTATTATATTAATTACATAATGTTAGTGTATATTCATATATTAATTATATAATGTTAGTGTATATTCATATATTAATTATATAATGTTAGTGTATATTCATATATTAATTACATAATGTTAGTGTATATATATTAATTATATAATGTTAGTGTATATATATTAATTACATAATGTTAGTGTATATATATTAATTATATAATGTTAGTGTATATTCATATATTAATTACATAATGTTAGTGTATATATATTAATTACATAATGTTAGTGTATATATATTAATTATATAATGTTAGTGTATATTCATATATTAATTATATAATGTTAGTGTATATATATTAATTACATAATGTTAGTGTATATATATTAATTATATAATGTTAGTGTATATTCATATATTAATTACATAATGTTAGTGTATATTCATATATTAATTATATAATGTTAGTGTGTATTTATATATTAATTATATAATGTTAGTGTATATTCATATATTAATTATATAATGTTAGTGTGTATTTATATATTAATTATATAATGTTAGTGTATATTCATATATTAATTACATAATGTTAGTGTATATTCATATATTAATTACATAATGTTAGTGTATATTCATATATGAATTATATAATGTTAGTGTGTATTTACATATTAATTATATAATGTTAGTGTATATATATTAATTACATAATGTTAGTGTATATTCATATATTAATTATATAATGTTAGTGTGTATTCATATATTAATTACATAATGTTAGTGTATATTCATATATTAATTACATAATGTTAGTGTATATTCATATATTAATTACATAATGTTAGTGTATATTCATATATTAATTATATAATGTTAGTGTATATTCATATATTAATTACATAATGTTAGTGTGTATATATTAATTACATAATGTTAGTGTATATATATTAATTATATAATGTTAGTGTATATATATTAATTACATAATGTTAGTGTATATTCATATATTAATTACATAATGTTAGTGTGTATATATTAATTATATAATGTTAGTGTATATATATTAATTATATAATGTTAGTGTATATATATTAATTACATAATGTTAGTGTATATTCATATATTAATTATATAATGTTAGTGTATATTCATATATTAATTACATAATGTTAGTGTGTATATATTAATTACATAATGTTAGTGTGTATTTACATATTAATTATATAATGTTAGTGTATATTCATATATTAATTACATAATGTTAGTGTATATTCATATATTAATTATATAATGTTAGTGTATATTCATATATTAATTACATAATGTTAGTGTATATATATTAATTATATAATGTTAGTGTGTATTCATATATTAATTATATAATGTTAGTGTATATTCATATATTAATTATATAATGTTAGTGTATATTCATATATTAATTACATAATGTTAGTGTATATATATTAATTATATAATGTTAGTGTATATTCATATATTAATTACATAATGTTAGTGTGTATTTACATATTAATTATATAATGTTAGTGTATATTCATATATTAATTACATAATGTTAGTGTATATATATTAATTATATAATGTTAGTGTATATTCATATATTAATTACATAATGTTAGTGTGTATTCATATATTAATTACATAATGTTAGTGTATATATATTAATTATATAATGTTAGTGTATATTCATATATTAATTACATAATGTTAGTGTATATATATTAATTATATAATGTTAGTGTATATTCATATATTAATTACATAATGTTAGTGTGTATTTACATATTAATTACATAATGTTAGTGTATATTCATATATTAATTACATAATGTTAGTGTATATTCATATATTAATTATATAATGTTAGTGTATATTCATATATTAATTACATAATGTTAGTGTATATTCATATATTAATTATATAATGTTAGTGTATATTCATATATTAATTACATAATGTTAGTGTGTATATATTAATTACATAATGTTAGTGTATATTCATATATTAATTACATAATGTTAGTGTATATTCATATATTAATTATATAATGTTAGTGTATATTCATATATTAATTACATAATATTAGTGTATATTCATATATTAATTACATAATGTTAGTGTATATTCATATATTAATTATATAATGTTAGTGTATATTCATATATTAATTACATAATGTTAGTGTATATTCATATATTAATTATATAATGTTAGTGTATATTCATATATTAATTACATAATGTTAGTGTGTATATATTAATTACATAATGTTAGTGTATATTCATATATTAATTACATAATGTTAGTGTATATTCATATATTAATTATATAATGTTAGTGTATATATATTAATTATATAATGTTAGTGTATATATATTAATTACATAATGTTAGTGTATATTCATATATTAATTACATAATGTTAGTGTATATTCATATATTAATTACATAATGTTAGTGTATATTCATATATTAATTACATAATGTTAGTGTATATTCATATATTAATTATATAATGTTAGTGTATATTCATATATTAATTACATCTTGTTAGATTCACATATTAATTCTTACATTACAGGTCATTCAGCAGACACTCTTATCCAGACTTACAGTGAACTCACTACAGGGACAGTCTCTCAGGGTGAAGGTGCTCAGGGGCTCAATGGTGCAGCCCTGGTGTTAAACTCACAACCACCTGGTGTTCTGTTTGGAAGCCGTACCACTAGGCCATCACCACCACCAATTATATGTTAGTACAGTTGGACAATACTGCAGTGTAAGAAATGTTTGGTGTTTAGTCTCTACTTTCTTAATGCTCTGTACTAACTTACCAATAATTAATATTTCATGCATAACAATGACTTCAACATTTGGAGAGTTTGCTGTGGCACGTCAGCCTTTAAAAAGTCTACCTGTTTAGGCAGCGCAGGCACACCCTGGCTGCACCCTGGCTGCACCCTGGCTGCACCCTGGCTGCACCCTGGCTGCACCCTGGCTGCACCGGGCTGCACATTGGCTGCACCTGTCTTTTTAGAGCTCTGACTTTTCAATGCAGTTCATTGAAAGCGAGTGTATGGACACTGACTTTCTGTGCATTAGTTTCAGGTGTTTTCTCAGGTGTAGAGGAACACTCTACGTGTTCTGGTGTTCTTCACAAGTACATATGATTCTGTGCACTACATAAATCACTGCAGCAACACACACACACACATAGGGAGCTGCTGCATTTTCATATTAATTGCTCCATTACTGAGATGATCGGTTATGCTTGGTTGTCATATTTGGTGTGACAGCACCTCCGGACGCGCTGTTTTAAATGTTCACTGTGCCGACCGGCTGCACACGTTGGTGTAAACACACACGCGTTGGTGTAAACACACACGCGTTGGTGTAAACACACACACGTTGGTGTAAACACACACACGTTGTTTCACTTCCTGTTTGTCCAATCACAGACTAGAACACTCCTGAAGTGATCAACAATCATCACAGACGTTTAGTTTAGTTTAGTTTAGTTTAGTTAAGGCCAATGGGAACTAATTTTCCCGGGTTATTCCACCTCACATGAATGCAGCACAGATGCCGTGATATATTGCCGTGTTAATAAAGGTAAACAGAATGTGTGTGGTCCGCTCCGACATGTAATGGATCCTTCTTCTACACATCCTAACACCAGATCTCATTAGAATCAGCTCAGGTAGTTTTCTGTAATGACAGACGGACAACAGCAGAACCTCTTTGTCTTCAGTAATGATTCAGTAATAAGGTGCCATGGTGCCGAGTGGTCGAGTGGTCCAAACAGAACACCAGGTGGTTGTGAGTACAACACCAGGGCTGTCACCATTGAGCCCCTGAGCACCTTCACCCTGAGCTGCTCCAGAGAGACTGTCCCTGTAGTGAGTTCACTGTGAGTCGCTCTGGATAACAGCGTCTGCTGAATGACCTGTAACGTTTCCTTCAATAGCAGAGTAGAGTATTCATGTCTGTCTGAACTGAAGGATACATTCTTTAACAGAGATATAGATTCTGATAAATACAAGTAATGAATAGAGTAATCTGTTTTTTTCTGCCGTTCACAAGCGAGCACACCGCTCTGTCTACCATTTCTAATGACTTCAGCTCTGACCTTACTGTCGGCCAACATGGAGAGGGACTCCTTTTAAAGCTGATGATGTTCAGTGTCGGTTCCATTAGTGACTTCTGTGTGTTTACAAAACGTACAAACAAGTGAGCGAAGATTGAAATGAGCCAAGTGTTGGGAACGTGACATTTTTATGATTTAAACACTTCAGCACCTGAAGGATCCTCGTATATCAGTGACTCTGATACTGCAAGTCTTAGTGAAGTGAAGTGAATGGAGCTGGAGTTTGTTTGTTTCAGTTTCAGCTGTAGTGTGATGATCATTTTATTATTGTTTCAGTTTTACTGTCATCATATTTTTCACTTGTTTTATTTAAATAATGGGATAAATGTTTTGTGTCTCCAGGCGCAGCTCCGAGAGCTGCAGCAGGTAGCTGAGGACCTCCAGATCAAACTGGAGGAACACAGGAGGAAGAAGCACGAGGCGGAGCGCCTCAGAGAACAGACGTTGAAGGCGCTGGGAGCCGGGGACAGCAGTAAGTGTGTCGCCACCTTTAACCTGTCTGAGTCCATTTAAAGCACATCGGCTGCTGTGTCCAGATAGTTGGGTCATTGTTTCCACCGTCTGTCCGAGTTCAGCTCGACCTCTCATTGACCTGAGCGCCGCGGGCCAGATGGTCAGAAGACGAATGATGGAGCATCAGAAACGGCTGCAAGGGTTAAATACAGACTGCTATTAAAATACAGTCAGAGAGAGGAGACGCTGCAGTCCCTCCACCCTCACCTCCACCTGCACAACCTCACCTCCACCTGCACAACCTCACCTCCACCTGCACCACCTCACATCCACCTGCACCTCCACCTTCACCACCTCACCTCCACCTGCACCACCTCACCTCCACCTGCACCTCCACCTTCACCACCTCACATCCACCTGCACCACTGCACCTCCACCTTCACCACCTCATCTGCACCTCCAACTGCACCACCTCACCGCTGTCTGCACCAACTCACCTCCACCTGCACCACCTCCACCAACCCACCTCCACCAACTCACCTGCACCACCTCACCTCTGTCTGCACCAACTCACCTCCACCTGCACCACCTACACCAACCCACATCCACCTGCACCACCTCACCTCCACTAACTCACCTGCACCACCTCACCTCTGTCTGCACCAACTCACCTCCACCTGCACCACCTACACCAACCCACATCCACCTGCACCACCTCACCTCCACCAACTCACCTGCACCACCTCACCTCTGTCTGCACCAACTCACCTCCACCTGCACCACCTACACCAACTCACCTCCACCTGCACCACCTCCACCAACCCACCTCCACCAACTCACCTGCACCACCTCACCTCTGTCTGCACCAACTCACCTCCACCTGCACCACCTACACCAACCCACATCCACCTGCACCACCTCACCTCCACTAACTCACCTGCACCACCTCACCTCTGTCTGCACCAACTCACCTCCACCTGCACCACCTCACCTCCACCAACTCACCTCCACCACCTCACCTCTGTCTGCACCAACTCACCTGCACCACCTCACCTCCATCTGCACCACCTCACCTCCATCTGCACCACCTCACCTCCATCTGCACCACCTCACCTCCATCTGCACCACCGTGCGTGTGATTTATTTTGTCTTTTTAAAATATTCTGCTGTTTCAATGCATCCAACACGTTTATTCATAATGTCATTTGTCTACTTATTTATGTTTTTATTTTCACACACAAACACTATCAGCATATAAAGTTGATGAAGCCCGCGGGGGTGTGTATTATATTTATATCCCATAACAATATTACCGTACGGTTTAATAGTTAGTCGTGTCCTCGCGTTCCTCTCTGAAGACTGCTGCTGATTGATGGTCTGTCTCATGTCAAAGTGGCCTCAAGTCAAAGTTTTGATGGTAATAAAGATCGTTAGTGTGAGCATGCATCCATCATGCTTCCTGCTCGCTGCCAGCTGACCTTTGCTAGACGAGCTCCTGAGCCCGTCATCCTCTGCCTCCATTACTGCTCATCTTCAGGGCCCAACAACCATCAATTTTCATTTCCTGGCTCCTGTTGGCATGTCTCGTCCATGTTGGCTATCCACCCAGGCTTTTATTATGAGTTAATGAGTGTGTGTGTGTGTGTGTGTGTGTGTGTTCCAGTGACTTAATGCTACTTATCTTGTCCTAACGGTGTCCTGCCTGCGACCTCTGACATTACATGTTACTGTAGAAATCATCTCTCTGGCTCCCTGATCTCTTTAGTTCCTTCATCCTGTTTTCCCGCATGTTTGTTGTTCCGTGGTGGAGTTAAAGAAATGCCCACTGTGAAGAAGAGGTTGTGTCTTCCCAATGTGTGATCTTTGAATGTGTTCGGGCTAATGCACGGCCCTGAGCTTGTTCTTTAATACTTTTTTCTGATGAAGCTGAATAACTTCAGTTTTAGATGCTGGAGCTTCTTAACTTTACGTTTTCCATCTACATTCTGTGCAGAACATTCAAACTAACCTGTAATCAGTTTAGTTTGCATGTCTGGGAAGTTTAATTATAGGAGCACGTTGTTGTTGTTGCTGTCTACTACCATTCTGTTACACCGCAAAGCATGCTGGGAGACTTGGTTAAATGCTGTGGAATAACAAAGACACTGATCATGTTTGTTTTAAAGGCAGCCTCCGTACGCTTCGGTTCAGGTGGAGGTGTCCTCCTCATGATTTATGTGAGATGATCGCCTCATACACACACACACATTGAGTTTTAAATGTACGTATATGTCTCAGAGTTCAGCCACAGTTTGAGGGGCGTTAATCTGTAATCCAGCGAGCTGATTTCTTCTATACTGAAGCTCTGAAGAAGTGTTTGTGTAGTTATACCACACACACCCTTTCTGTTCATAGGTTTCAGAGATATAATGTACAAAAATCAAATCAGTTATTTCAGTTATGTCAAATATGCACATAATTCATGGTCCTTAAATTAAATCCATATTTGGTTGTTTTTTCCAACCGTACAGTTCTGCATGATTATTATTGATCATCATATTCAGAATCGTATGTCTTAATCTATATTATTATTATTATTATTATTATTATTATTATTATTATTATTATTATTATTATGTGATGTACCAGCTGCTTTGACATACTCCTATAATAAAACAAATGTGTATTTTTATTCATTTTCTTTTCAAATAAACACCAAAGTGGGCACTTTTCTTACTTTTCTTAGAAATATAAAAAAGAACTTGCAGTGCCTTTATCTCAGTGACTATTATGTTTTCTAGTTTAATATGTTTGTGGTGTTGTCAGTTCTTATTAGAAAGACAAAGTCCCCACAGTTGAACTGGGGACGCTGCAGTTCATGGTCTTGGCCACCAGGGAGCCCTGTAGCCCTTTTTAAAAAGTTTGAAATGATTTGTGTTGTGTAGATTGTTCTGCTGTTTCCACATATTAGGTAGAAAGATGAGTTCTGTGAACCTTTACAGGACGAGTCTCTGTACTCGACCCTCTACGACGTGTTTCTATTGTGCTGCACCTGACGCGGCGCTAACACCTCTGTAAAGGTTCAGTGCAACGTTTCCTCAAACACGTCTTTCTGTGTTGTTGGCCTTCGAGTAGGAAAGAGAGCTGATGTGCAGACTCCTGCTGATATCTTCCATTTTCTCTCTTTGTGCCTTACGAGCGCTATCGCCAGGGCAACATGGGTGGATGAGTGATGGTGTCCATTAGTAAACACAGCCCTCTGTATGTGCCACCGGCCTAAAGAGCCAATGTCTCCAACCTCCTTTCTCTCCTCCTCACTTATTCTCCACTCTTACCACCCCCCACTCCATCTTCTCTTCCTCTCCTCCCTTCTCCATCCTCCTGCTGCTTGTTTTTCATAGCCGCTGCAGTGGAGGGAGGGAGGAGACGGTTCCTCTTCCTCCTCCGTGCTCTCAGACACAGCGACTAGAGGACGGCTGCAGAATGTCAAGCATTAGTTTGGGAATAGAGCGTTGTTCAAACAAAAGAACAGGCCACTAATGTGGCAGATGCAGTGTGTGTTGCAGAAGAATATTAGCAAATCTTGTTTTTCCCCGTGGCTCAGTAGAGTCAACAACGAGGTTGAGGAGTCTGCGTAGACGTGCTGCTTCCAGCGTAGTTGTGTGTGCATCTTTTTAAAGTTATGAAACCCAGCATCGCTTTATAAATATGGATTCGAGGCTGCATTTATGAACTGGGGTTTAGTTTTCTGTTCCACCCCTACAGCACACTCTCGACTCCTGCGCTCTACTGTACACTGGGAAAGAAAAATGCTAATTTCACAATTAGCTTTTCTGTAATTAGTGCGGAAAGATAATTGCGGCGGATGTGCAATTAGCATTATGTAAAGTGCTTTTCCCCAGACTTCAGGGCCAATCAGTTTGCCCCTTCTCGTTGTGATGGGCGAGACGCTTAGTGCCCAACACAAGAACTTCCTCTCCTCCCACTCCAATGAATGCCATTCACAGAGGGAATCAGCTGGGTGCATGCTCTCTGGAGAGAGAGAGGGGGGGTTCATGTGCCTGTGAATATGAATGGGGAAGAGGGAAATCACTGTCATCGCAGCCGCTGCAGCACAAAGCCTCCTGATTGCATTCTGGACTCTGACCAAATGTTCTTGCACAGCGTGACTGACTCATTGCCTGATTGCCCCCCCCCCCCACCTCTCCCCATATTTTAAATATCCAACTGCAGCTCTGTCCTTTCCCCCTCCCCGCCTCTCAGTGTGCATTCACATGGATTAGTGTTTGCTGCACTGATTGGTGACATCGGACAGAGAATATGACTCTGGGATTCATTGATCTGGTTGTTGTTCCAGGTGTCAGGCGGGAGAACGGCAGCAGCACGTTCAACTTCCTGGACAGCAACAAAGATGGCAGGTAACCAACACGCTGTTTCATCTCTTTAATGACATGCACGTGTTAAGATATTACTAAAAACAGAGACATTTCAGGGTTTTAGATGTAGGGATCCACTGATGTGTGCACCGAGACAGTTTCGCTCTTACAGGTCACACGATTTAGATCGCTATGGAATCCAATACCAAAGACACTCTTAAAGCATATTTGCTCTCAGTTTGGGCTTTTCTCCTCCTAATGTGCAAACACTGTACCAGAGTGGGCTTGAAGGCCGGGGAAAGTGGAGAAAGATGAAGGTCCCGCTGACCTCCTGCCCTTCTCTACCTCCATAGTTCAGCACTGCATACTGAAGTACAAAATACAAGTAACATGTCAATAACTACAGCTGATTCCATAAAGCCTCCTTTAGGGTGGTTATAGATAACATGGTGCATGAACATGAAGGTAGCTTTGTGTGAAGCAGAAACTGTAATGTCTCTGTGGAGAATATTGTCTCATCAGACAACACGTCCACACAACTGGATTTCCAGAATGATTCTCTGCTCTCGCGTTTCCTGCATCTTTTCTGCTCATGTACTGCACTCCCTCCTGAAACTCTTTGTTTCATGGCCTTATTGTGTTGTTTAATCTTCAAGTCCCAACAGAGCCACTTGTTGCCCCCCCCCCCCCCCCCCCCCAGGCGGACTCTCTGTGTTTAACCTCTGCCAGCGTTAAACTGAATCGCATCCTTTTTGCTTTCCAGCGAGATACTTAAATGTGCTGGTGGCTTGCAGAAACAGAGCGTCATGTCCCCTCCCTCCCCGTCCTCCCCACGCCTGGAAGACAATCAATGCTGCTGAAGCTAACTGGACATACTCTCTGGGAAAGGAAGCAGGGCTGGGTGTAGTGAAAGTGCTATAAAACATATGGCTGCATCCAGGACGAAGTGCTGGTGCAGCGATTTTGCAGGGAGCGCTGTGTGCCCACTTATGCATTCCTGCGCCTCCATGTGTACCATTATTCAGCCTGCTGCCCCCACGATCCCTCCCCAGCTCTGCCTCCATCTATCCACTCCGTCCCAGGCGCCGTCTCTCCCCTTAAACAAACACATTACTAAGCTGAAATATCTGCAAGTATCTGCTGATTTCTGCGCCGCCATTGTTTCAGTGCGTCAGTCAGAGGGTTGTGCGAGCAGGACATGTTGGAATAAAGCTTTGTATATGTATGCTCCAGCACATTTTCTCCTCACACCCAAATGTCCAGCTTGATTTAGTTTCCCTCATGATAAATGCAAAGTCCAGACTCTCTGCTCTACCTGATGCTTCACAGTGCCAGGCAATCTGCTGACTTTGAAGCGGATTAGCATGCACATTGCAGACTCTTTATCTTGTACAAAAAAAGCTCTTGGCTTTGTCCCTAATGACACTTACCAAAACACTACCCCGTTCTTAATCCACTCCATTGGAATTGCTCATTATCTTTAATGCAGATTCAGAGATAATTGTTACTCTCATTTATTCTGTGAACTAATCTCATTTTGTGTCTATTTAGCCACCAATAATTGCTCCACGACTAAAATGGAAACTCATTTTTTCATCAAGTTTTGAATCCACTCTGAAAAGCTTAAAGAAACATGTCGGAGCGAACGCGCTGCTGATTATCATCGTGTTTTAAAACCAACTTCCACTGGTTGCTGCTGACGTGTGGGTCAGCAGGTCACATCTACAACATGGACTCAGTATGTACGGCGGGCATCACCCTAGCTTGTGGACTTCCATTATTTCTTCCTGAACCCTCCTGAGCACCACACACACAAGCAGTCCACAGAGCCAGCTGGCAGGCAGTTGGCAGCCCAGTGCAGGATTAACTGGTACCAGTATGCTGCCTATAAATAGAGCCAACCAACTGCTTGAGGAAATGAAGCACGATGGAGCCTCCCAAAGTGTGTGTGTGTGTGTGTGTGTGTGTGTGTGTGTGTGTGTGTGTGTGGACATGAGATGTCAGTGTTGACTTACTGCAGACCTCGTCACACGAGACATGTCGCTAGAAACGCTCCCTCAGCAAAACCTTTGTTGTACTGCGCCTCGTGTGCGCTCCTCTGTAGCGCTCCTCTCTAGCGCCACTTCCTAACTGTTCTGATCAGATTCAACTTTTCATGTCATTGCACATAGTACAAGTATTGGGACAAGGAAATGGCGGTAGATGTACGAGCAGCGGGTCAAATGCAGAGGAAAGGTTGATATTAGCATTATTTAATTACAATGAACTATATAATTCGAGGTCAACCCGTGATTCAAATACCACTTAATGGCTTTTTCCCTCCTCTTCCAACGACGTCAACAGATCGCTGTCTGTTCGCATCCATTGCCCCGTTAATCACGTTTGATTTTCCGGCTCTCCGCAGGCGGTGTTGGCGCCTGTAGCCTCGCGTCCTGTGTGATCGAAGCCCAAAGCGACCTAAAGAAGGAGCTCACACATCAGGTCAAACAGTAATGCTGAGTTAGCTCGTGCTGCTTTGTTCTTCAGCGAGGACTCCACACAGCTCGTGCACCAGAATCCTCTTTTGTGAAGCTGAAAGAATAAATGCAACATTTATTGTTTTTTCATGCAAAGTTCAAGCCGCATGGGAATGTTTGAGAAGTACGTATGTATGTATGTATGTATGTATGTATGTATGTATGTATGTATGAGAAGGCCGCAGCAAGTTCAGAGCATCGTACCACAGTGAGCTTCAAACTGAGGCAGGACGATGTAACCACATTATGTTAATACTCAACTCTCATATGTTCTGAGAAGGCTTTCATTTTCACAAATGAACTAACTCGTCTGTTTTCTGTTTGACAGTCTAACAGTGGAGGAAGTCCAGGCTAAAGTGGCACTCGTCCATGATGAAGAGCGGCTTCTCTCGGAGGACGAAGCCGTGGTGAGTCGTCTTTTATTCATTCACTTTATACGCCACTGCTGGGAGGGACGGTGTCTGACCTCAGGAGCTCCTGTACCCCCAGTGTGTAGTATTGTGCCATACAGAAATCCCCTAAATACTTTGCAGCATGTCCACTCTTCTATTGGACGAGAATCTATAATTCTATATGTTCCTTATTGTCAACAGGAGATAAGGTGTGTTATCGTAGTTTCAGCTGGAGATGTGTTCAAGCAGGCGAGTTCTTTATGTTCCACAAGAACTGAACAAAATCAGCTCACAAAATTTCAAGAAAGGAAACATTTCCTGCACCTAATGTCTTATTAAAGAGAGAAACTCAGGACGAGCTTCACTGCCTTGTTAACTGGTGATGATAAACACTTAAACTTTCCCTGCTCCAACATCCCACCTTCTCTAAATAAGCCTGATGTGAATATAAGTCCCGCTGTCTCCCTCTGACCACGTTCTTCAGTCACATCATTAAATTAGCTAAATGAAAGAACCACCACCCATCTACTCAGTACTCTGATACATCAGGCCAACCCCAGAGACGGTACTTTGCATGAAAACACCAACATCACCCGAACAAATATTCATTTTACAAGTTGCTCAGTCATTTCCTAAAACACGCGGACACTGTGGAGCAGATGGGAACAATTTGCAGATTAATACACAGTGAGTACAGCCGTACACCTCCACACACACCATGTCAGATCTGCATCTTTAAGATGTGTTGACATGTAGTCGAGTTCGTCAGCTCAGCGACTTCCAGGTCTGCCAAACGAGCTGATTTCCTGTGGTTTGTGTGTCCCTGCGCTCGTACCTGCGGGTCCCTTCCACGTTCATGAGGACTGCACAGGCTGCGATGTGCGAGTTCACCTCTGACAGCAGCACATATCACAGTCTCTGCTGTAAACAACATGGCTGGAGCTCCTCTTCCCTTTCCTGCTATAACTGATGGTATGCACAATCCTGCACTAAAGAAAACCTGTGAGGTTCAGCTGCGAGGACTGTTCCATCAGAGATGCATTCTCTGCAGACTTTAACGTGGCAGTGAGGTTGCTGTCGAGCCGGTGCATCCCTTGAATATGAGTAAATCATTTCAGGCTGATGACTACATAACTCTGGCTCTTCGTGCTGATTCCTTCTCTGAAGACCTTGATTCTTCTGTCACACTCAGGGATATATTGTTATTTGCACGCTTATTCAATTTGTCTCATTTTCACACCTTTTTTATTAGTTTCCCCCTTCCCTTTCTTTTCTTTTAAGACGCTTTTGCCTCCACAGAAAATGTAGCTTCCACTTCAGCAGCCCAGATAATTCAAGAACAGAGAAGATTTTCAGGAGAACAATTTGATGATCCAAGGAGGCGCTCGGCTCTGAGGGAAAAGGGATTTTGTGTATTCTATCATTGTTATATTCCTGTAGAAAGCACTGTTCACTCGCTGTTACACGGTAATCATAGGAATTCAGAAGATTTCCTGAGACCTGAGCACATATCATTTCCCTCTGACTGCAGAGGGAGAGAAGTCCTCTTCAGAAGCACGCTGAGGCTCTGATGTGTGACCTGCCAGGACGGTGGCTATGTGCTGGGGAACAGAGCTGTAGGGAACAGAGCTGTAGGGAACAGAGCTGTAGGGAACAGAGCTGTAGGGGACAGAGCTGTAGGGAACAGAGCTGTAGGGGACAGAGCTGTAGGGGACAGAGCTGTAGGGAACAGAGCTGTAGGGGACAGAGCTGTAGGGGACAGAGCTGTAGGGGACAGAGCTGTAGGGAACAGAGCTGTAGGGAACAGAGCTGTAGGGGACAGAGCTGTAGGGGACAGAGCTGTAGGGGACAGAGCTGTAGGGAACAGAGCTGTAGGGAACAGAGCTGTAGGGGACAGAGCTGTAGGGGACAGAGCTGCAGGGAACAGAGCTGTAGGGAACAGAGCTGTAGGGGACAGAGCTGTAGGGGACAGAGCTGTAGGGGACAGAGCTGTAGGGAACAGAGCTGTAGGGGACAGAGCTGTAGGGGACAGAGCTGTAGGGGACAGAGCGGCAGGAAATTGCCTCCTCTCAAGAAATGGGCATTTGTGCAGAGGTGAAATTCACATGCACAGGAGAGTGTTTTCCTTCTGAACAGGAGAACAAAACGCATCCTGCAATTAAAACCTTCTGCTGGTGATGAGAAGACATGGAGAAATTTCTCTCTTTGTTTTGAAGTGTAGATGAAAAACATTGCTGTAGGTGCATGAAAGTTGGGATTCCAGACAAAAGCTTAATGTGATGGAATCTTACAGTTTAATAATATTGTCCGTTCCTCAGGGCTTCCTGTATAGAGGAGGAGAGCTGCCATTAGTTGGTAACAAGGCAGATATGGAGACAGTGTAGTTGAGAGATAGTGATGTGTGCACAAAGGGAAGCCTCAAATATCTCATTATCATAAAGTCTGTAATCCTGCATGCTTTAAGACTGAATATTCAGAGATTCCACCCTCCTTCAGACGTCTACATACTGGAGTTTAACTTTGTTATGCAGAAGTACAAAGCAGCATGTCTTATGTTGAATCATCAGCTGTTCTGGAGCTTCTGATCACATCACATGATCTAAACCGCCAGGTGGAACATTTCCTTTTTTCTCTTTAGGTAGATTGACATTGAGTTTCAAAGTTCATTCTTCTTCAATTTCAAGAAACTTTAAACACAGATTGTCTCCAAATGTCATCAAACATACAGTAAGAAGTGCTGAAACGATTGGTTAGTTTTAGTACATTGTCAAACATTGATAACAACAGTTTTGATAAACAAGTCGGTGTTGGAAGTTTAAAACGTCAAGCAGAAATACATGCAGCTTTTATACGATCGTAAATTGAGTTTTGGACTGTTGGTTGTAATGTGAAGATAAAGATAATTAGAAAGCATGTAGCATGTTGGCGTCACAGTAACGGAGCGCACCTGCAGACTCAGCAACACGGAGCTCTTGATGTTCTCAACAGAAACACCAAGGTCAGCCGCTCGGCCCGCTCCTCTCACCATCTGTTTGAGCTGGCTGACATTTGACCTTGCACTGAAATCTCACTTCAGGGGGACGTGAAGAGGCCAGAGTTCTGAATGTGCAAGATATCAGTGAAGATACACCGAGAGTGTGCAGCCTTTCAAACATTTCATACAGGGCTGCACAGAGTCCAGACACAACCTGACTGTAGAGCACAGGGTAAATGTAGAGCACAGGGTTAATGTAGAGCACTGGGTTAATGTAGAGGTCCTGAACGTAAAGCACAGGGTAAATGTAGAGGACCTGACCGTAAAGCACAGTGTAATTGTAGAGGACCTGACTGTAGAGCACAGTGTAAATGTACAGCACAGTGTAAATGTAGGGGACCTGACTGTATAACACAGTGTAAATGTACAGCACAGTGTAAATGTAGAGGACCTGACTAGAGCACAGTGTAAATGTACAGCACAGTGTAGATGTAGAGGACCTGACTGTATAGCACAGTGTACAGGTAGAGCACAGTGTAAATGTAGAGGACCTGACTGTAGAGCACAGTGTAAATGTACAGCACAGTGTAAATGTAGAGGACCGGACTGTATAGCACAGTGTACAGGTAGAGCACAGTGTAAATGTAGAGGACCTGACTGTAGAGCACAGTGTAAATGTACAGCACAGTGTAAATATACAGCAAAGTGTACATTTAGAGCACAGTGTAAATGTAGATGACCTGACTGTATAACACAGTGTAAATGTAGAGCACAGTGTAAATATACAGCAAAGTGTACATTTAGAGCACAGTGTAAATGTAGATGACCTGACTGTATAACACAGTGTAAATGTAGAGCACAGTGTAAATATACAGCAAAGTGTACATTTAGAGCACAGTGTAAATGTAGAGGACCTGACTGTATAACACAGTGTAAATGTAGAGCACAGTGTAAATATACAGCAAAGTGTACATTTAGAGCACAGTGTAAATGTAGATGACCTGACTGTATAACACAGTGTAAATGTAGAGCACAGTGTAAATATACAGCAAAGTGTACATTTAGAGCACAGTGTAAATGTAGATGACCTGACTGTACAGCACAGTGTAAATGTAGAGCACAGTGTAAATATACAGCAAAGTGTACATTTAGAGCACAGTGTAAATGTAGAGGACCTGACTGTACAGCACAGTGTAAATGTAGAGCACAGTGTAAATATACAGCAAAGTGTACATTTAGAGCACAGTGTAAATGTAGAGGACCTGACTGTACAGCACAGTGTAAATGTAGAGCACAGTGTAAATATACAGCAAAGTGTACATTTAGAGCACAGTGTAAATGTAGAGGACCTGACTGTAGAGCACAGTGTAAATATACAGCAAAGTGTACCTTTAGAGCACAGTGTAAATGTAGAGGACCTGACTGTATAACACAGTGTAAATGTAGAGAAAGCATAATGTGTCCGCAGCCTCCAGCAGAGGGCAGCAGGACTCCAACATCAGTGAGCTCAAGGAAGTCACATTCACAGATCATTTAATCTTTGTTTGGCCCTGGGCCTCTGGGGCGGTTTCCCTGCCTCACTCTGTCTGTCTGTCTGTCTCTGTCTGTCTCCCTCACTCACCCTCTCTCTCTATTTCTCTCTCTCCCCTCCCTCCATCCCTCCCTTATTTAACTTAGTGAAATGTCTTTATTTGGAGCAATGCATGCTCTTACGTCACAGAGTAACCCAGAAGTTTGATATGTGCAGACCTCAGCTCATTCCCGTCTCACTGACTGTCTGCATGTAGGCCATCATCAGTGCATGCACAGGCTGTGGATTACACAGCAGTGAAGGTAAACCATGCCCAGCTTACACTTATTATTGTGTGCAGGCGAGCAGCCGCATGGCAGACATATAGGAGTTTTGCATATCCATGTCTGTATTCCAACATGATTATAGTGGTGTGTTAAAAGACTGGCTGGGCTCAGGAAAAAGGAGGGTGTCTACCCCCCCAGCCATTCATCACTTCCCATCACACGCGTCATGTTCGTGCTCCCCAGCTGGAGTGCTTTCAAGCTACAAAATGTGAAATGACAGGCTGGAACCAGAGGTGGAGATCTGCCGTTTGCAGAGCTGAGGTAGAGAAGAGTGACCTGCTGAAAAACGCTGTAGTGTGTCATGTTCTTTTGAGAGGGTGGGTGCAACCAATGATTTGAAATACTTTTTTATGTCAGGCTGCACACCTGACTCTCCATCTCTTGCCTTGCCCTCTTCCTCTGCACCTCTAATCTTCTCCACACTCGTCGTTCCTTATGTAACCGTGTGATTGGATGTGCTCGAGGTCGCGCGGGTGGCGCACGTAATGGAACCAGTGGGAGGTCAAAGGCAAGAGAAGTGAAGAGGCATCATTTTATGCTGCTCCAACAAGTCCTGAAAGAGGTCTTATACCAAGAGGAGTCTGTGTTTACCGACTCAGTAAATGGAGAAAGCAGACAGTGTGTGTGTCTTGACAAAATGTTTTTATAAGCATGAAAACTAATGGAGAACAGTGAGATGTATAAAACAGTGTCAGGCGTGAAAAGCTGTGTTTGTACCTCTTTGACTGCATCGCTGACATTGTGTTTTACAAGCTGTACAGACGAGCCAGCCTTAAAGCGAGCTCAAGGCAGTCGTTTGTATTCTTATCAGCTTGAACCACTTGACAAATACTATTGATGTTGGAGCCGTGTAAGTGCAGCTTTTAGAACGGAGTACACACTGCAACGAGCAGCGTCCAGAGAGAAGAGACGTGTCCTGTGGGGACGTCTGGGCTCCTGAATTGATCCGTGCTCCTGGAGCATCAGAACCAGCCTCTGAGCATCTCCCGACACTTCTGGATCCTTTTTGAAGGGATTATTCTGAAGTTATGCTAATGACTGAAAGCATATAATTGGCTTGTTTTATGTACATGCATTTGTTTTTATAGTATTGTCGTTGTGGGTGATAGTTAAAGTAACATTACTAAAGTGGTCCTCCTGCAGTGTCGGGTTAGTGACACCTGTGGGGACAACAAGTGCGTTTAATACAAACACTGGAGGGCTAAACAGTTTAAAATAACTCCACCTGCAGTCTGGTGTCATGCCGTGCACAGTTTTTGTATTGAGATGAACAGTCATGTTGGTGCTAACCACAACTGCAGACACATGAAGATACTGAGGCTGATGTTGGATTACATGCTACATCCTTTCCTGCCACATTTACTACGCATTTAAAACATGCATCAGGACAAACAGCGGCAGCTAAATGAACTTAAATGTTCCATAAAAGATTTGAAAGGCTGCAAACAGAAGTCAACACAGAAAGTAGTCCCTGCATTAGCTCTGTGTAGCTAACTGCATCCTCAGTTTGTACAATAATTATAGTTTTAAGATGCTGTTGTATACGGTGATATTATAAATGCATGCACAGGTAAAACAATATAACATTAATATTTCCTATGATAATATATTTGCTCTCTGAAGCATCACACCTGCTGCTGCACTGCATCTGTTTGCAGATGAATTTCAGAGTTCAGTGTTTTTATTTCTAAATATCAAGTCCCGTGTGATGTGCTCTGACCCCACACGTTGTCGAGGAACCTCGTATCCTTTGTGGTGAGGCGGCTGATGCGTTTTGTGTTTCCATGGTGACCGCGCCGCGCAGCACACAAGACAATAATGAAAGCTCTGAAAGGCCGCGGGGGCACCAGAATAGTGCACGTCCTCAACATTTCAGCTATTGTGGCACTTGGAGGAGTTACACAACCTGACGTTCACCCTGAGAGCGTTTCCTTCCCCCATCATCTCCGGCTTCTGAGACCGGCAAAGATTGGGCTCGCTAGCAAAGGGATGACACACGAAATGACAAAACTCCTGTGTCTGTCTGTCAGGCTCGCTCTTTATCCGACTGACATTTGCTGGCTCAGGCTCATCCAGGCTCTGGAGGAGCCAGGGATAAGAGACAGACACAGATGGCTTTTTCCTTGCAATTCTGTCTAGCACAAGACACGAAGGGGGTGGGGGGGGGATTGTTTCCAAATCTTCATCCTGTTTTTACAGACTCTCTGAAATATAATTGCTTCTACAAAAGTACAAGGATCTAGGGAGTCTTCACAGACTTTCTTCTTTTAGTCTGTGCTGACCCCACCTGTTGGTGAATACGGCTTGTGATGGCTGGTTACTTCAACAGAGGCCAGTCAAAGGAACAATGCAGGAAAGCCTTGTGCCGTTTACCACTGACGAGCCGAGCCAGCGGGGAGGAGAGGAGAGGAGAGGGGAGGTGTAGGTGTTGCATTGATTGGCGAGAGAAGAAAGCATCTGCTTTGCAATAGCTTAACAGTTGCCTCAGCAGCACGCCTGCTATTGTTTCCTCAGAAGGATCCCCACTTCTGTGTTGCCTTCAGAAGACGTGTGAGCGGGATAGAAATGGTTGCATAAGAAACATTTACAGACATCTTCTTCTCCAGCTTTCCAGGACATTGATCTATTTTCTCTTTTCATCGCTGTTCTCCAGGCAGAGTTAATACGTGGGCAGAGAACAAAAGATCTGCAGTCTGCGGCTGATCCAATGACAGAAATGGCACCGAGGCGAGAGGGTCCCAGGTGTAGTCATGACTCAAGTAGCACTCCAGGAAAGGGGGTTGTGATTGAGGAGGGGAGGAGAAGGGGGGGGCAAGGAGCGAGAAAGTAGCATGAGGGCATCACGGAAAGTTGGTCCTGTGTGACGAGCTGCCTGTTGTGTGCAAACTCCCTGACAACAGAGAGACGGGACACCTGGCACCTTTGACCCTCACCACAGGAAGACGCTCTCACTGGTACTGAGCAGCAGTGCACCGCTCCACCATGACGTCTGGTCAGATACCTGGAAGCTTTGCTGACTGGAGGGTTGGGTCGGGTCTCGTTTAGAAAAGTACGATGCCAATCCCACGACCTTAAAGTGATGGCGATGTGTATCACCTGTACAACCGACACGTTGATAGCTGGGTACCTACCTGCAGAAAGCTGCAGCAGAAACTGTGTTGAGCTTACATCTAGTATAATACTGTGTGTGTGTGTGTGTGTGTGGAAGTAGTTTTAATCGGAGCTAATGCAGGAACAGCCTCATTGACCTTTAGCCATCTGCTTCATTTATTTTATTAATTTGCATACACATAAGGCCGCTTAAAATCCAGATAATAAATAAACTTCCCTTCGACAGAGACAAACAAACCGGACGCACACAAAATGAGCAGAAAAGGTCAACAACAAAGTATATGGGAGAAAAAGAGAAGACAAATATATAATTAATTTACATGTTTCTATCTATATCTTTAACGTGCTGACTGTAAATAAGGCTTGCGTTTTTTCCTGAACTAACGTATAGTTTTTGCGACGTATGTGAGAGACATGATTGTTTATCTGTGTAGTTGTTGTGCAGTAATAACCTGGTGGCATGTTGTCTGCCTGTAGACTCTGTCTGTACCGGCTGTGCACTTGCGTCAGGATCAGTGTTGTTGCCCCTCTGACTTTCTCTTTTCTCTCACTCCCTCTGCAGAGTGACATTTATTAATTAAATATGTGTACTGCCGCAGGATGTGCTTCCTCTCCACTATCTCCAGACACTCATAATTACATTGGCATTTAGCTCCGTGATAAGCCGACCCTATGGCCTTTATGAAATGTTCCCTGGGCCTGGATACTGAGCAAAATATAGACTGGTGGCAGCTAAATATCGATCCATCTGCCTGTCTTCTGGCTTTTATCTTAAAATAAGAGGCTGTGTTCATTTCTCCATCATTAAAGGCCGACATCGAGCTTTGCAATAGGTGGCCTGTTTAATTAAAGTTAGCGCAGAAATATAAATATACTCCTCTGCAGTCACATTTATTATTCCTGATTTAATATGGTCCGAGACTAATCTCCTTTAAAAACACCTTTTTTCTTGTGACGTGCGCAGACTTGAGATGTGTACAAGAAACTGCGTCAGTGTTTCCCTTGAAGCCCTAAGTGAAGCTTTAGAGTATTACATTTGATTTTGCTTCACCTAATTACTCCGCCTCAGGTGGCCTCATCAGGCGGCTGCACTGCAGATTATGATGTGGTTTATCAGCTTCAGGGATGTATCAATGATGCTTAAATCACAATTACTGTAGTCCTGCATTTAGTTTGTAAACAGCTCACTTGTACAATTTACATTTGAATCAAGAGTCTCTATCTTATCATACTACTATGATATATAATATAATATAATAATGTAAATATACTCAAAGACAGACTGTGACCTTATACGTTCTCTAACATGCATATAAGAAAAAGCTTCTACTGGGTCAAAACTGTAAACGCACAGCTGTGGAATGAGACTAAAGACTGGAGACTGTTTCATCGTGCCGTACCTATTTAACCAACATCGACAGATAATAATAATACACTTTATTTGTAAAGCGCCTTTCATAGCTAAAAGCAATCTCAAGGCGCTAAATGTTTGGGATCCATAAAGTCGTCGGATCGTATGTTCCAGGATCACTGCTCACTGATGCCGCCACACGCTGCCGTCGCATGTGTGCATCGTGGGCACACATGCTGTATGTGGGAGAGCTAACATGTTGAGCAGTGTGGGCTTCATGCTAATGGACGTCTCATCTTTTTTGTTTGTGCTGTTTCCATATATTGCAAGGCGTATGTATGCCTGAAATAGAAACCCAATATTCTCCTGCCAGGTGGATATAAGTGGTATTTGTACAGCTGTGCGTCTGGGACTATCAAATAACATAACACAGTGTGTAGCAAAGTTATTAGATATTTCCTCTCTGTCTGTAAGGCAATATCTGCGCATATCAGCCTCGTGTTAGTTTGACTAAATCAACTTTCACATAACAGGAGTCAAGTCTGTGAGAAATTCCAGTTTATATACAGCTTCCAGACTAACTGTGCTGCTACACAAACGTGATGGATGCTTAATGTGCAATTTACCCACGAGACACCACTTCTATAACGGCGCTTAAAGTTGCAGCTCGGCTGTAGGTCTCGACTTTTTTTTCCCCCCAAGGATTCCTCACTTTCTTTCATCTGCAAACACCTTGTTGGTTTCATATTTCAACGAATGAACCCGGACAATGTTGAAGCTCATGACAGACGTACACCGTGGGAGAGGAGGAGGTTCACATCAGTTTCCCACGAAGTCGGCCATGCAGGCAGAGATGATTATCCTGAGGAGTGTAAAACAGTGTAACTCTTGAATTAACCCAACAGAGCCGAGCACAGCGCAGGGCCGTACAACCAGCAGTCCACAGCTCGAAGCTTTCAAATAATCCAACTGTGAGGGGAAAAGCAGCAAATGTTTGATTGTTGTGCTCGTTAAATGACAAACTAGTGCTTATTGTTTAAGAAAGGTCGAGCGTGTCACCAGTAAGAAGAGAGAGTGAGCGCCGCATCACAAACTGAACTTCAGCTCACCTTCCTCCCGCTGCACGCAGCATGTTCTGTCTGCCTTTCACACAAACATTTCAATTTGGCTTGGAAAACACTACGTAAGCACAAAATAACTTTTCTCCCGCTTGCGTCCAAGGTGATTCACAGCACCTGCCTACAGTCCCAATGTCCAGATCCACAGTTGTGTTTATCAGCTTAGCTTAATTGTGCATAGTATCTAAAGGTCAGCGCCTGCTGTGATACATCGCTGCCAGAATGGCTTCCAGGGGACTCTGTTTCAGATGAATAAACCCTGAAAGCTGCACCACCTTCCACCATCCGTCCCCGTGCTTTACCTCCCAAAGTGCCGCAGCATCACAGCCGGCCTGTGACTGATGGGCATCCACTGGCACGCTGCCTCCCTCACTTCCACTTCAGCTGCCACCAGGCACCAGATTAATCCGCTTGTCAACTTTCTCCCTTTTTCTTTTCTGCAGGAATTTATTCAGATCAGAAGAAGGATGTTTGTCCTCCAGGGAATTAAAACATGCAGTATATCTGTATAAGTCCGGCCTGCGTGTGATTAATGCTGCTGGACTTGTATACGCAGTAAACTTGTTCCGTTTGGCTGTAAAAGCTGATTTAATGAGGCAGTGACTTGAATAGATAAGCAGATATGGCAGCAGCATTATTGAGCGGTGGATGATATACATTTTACTATCACTTATGTAATGCACTCTTTATAAGCCCAATGTGTCCGAGCACGTGTGGCTGTGAAGACCTTTAATTTATCACATGAACTAAGTATTAAGTTAATTTAAAATAAATAAATATTTAAGTTGTGTGTTCTGTATGTATTACTGAGCTATGTGCAGTGTCACTTTACTTTGAAACGCTAATAAACGTAATTCATTAGATCACAGAAATGTTTGAAGTAATCTGATTACTTTGAATTGCACCTTATAATAATAATAATAATAATAATTAATGGAGGCAGCAACAACATTTTGAGTTCCACAATATAAAATATTTCCACAAACATTGTAATCTAGTAACTATAATCTAACTCCACATTTAGACTATTTAATCTGTAGCTACACCTGGACATGTGGAAACAATAATCATGTGTTGACGCTGCAGAAGAAAGCATCTTAAATGTTGTGATCGATGTTAAAACTGCACCGATGACACCAAACTCGCGGCTGCATTCAGAGGCTGTGGGAAATCCGAGAGACGGTAGGAATGTAGGGGAACGACTACGTTTGAAAACAGAAATGTAAAGAGCCGTAGGCGTCACTTCAGTTCAGAATAAGATGGCCGACAACAACGGTGAAACTGAGGTGTGATTGTTACTGTGTATGAAAGTGTTGCAGAGTACAACATGTGAAGCTTCAGCCTGCACCTTTAATTTAATGCCTTTATGTCCAACTCGTACTTCTCCTGTGTGTGCTGTTGGACTTGCTCAGCTTCAGTGTTCATCACCCCCCCCCCCCCCCCCCCCCCCCCCAGGCTCTGTTGGGAGGAGGCCGTCTGATGGATCTCACCCTGTTTCAACACACTCTGTGGGACGTCCTGACCAAAGCAGACAGTGTCAAGGTAAGCTCCATCCTCCTTCTTCCTCCACCTCTTTGTTTCTCTGCCGGTTGCTCGTGTTCAGACGGCTGCATGTCACGGTGAGTGTGACCCCGCTCTCCTCTAGTCTTGATCCTTCACCCACCTACAGTAGATTCAAACCGTCCCACTGTTTGAACTCAGGTGTCCTTTGTGTCTGACTGTGCACTCACATAGAGTCGAGAGAAAGCCTTCAACTGAAATGTGCTGAAGCTGGATTACTGCACCGTTGCTGAGTAGCCGCTGGTGATTTGAGGCACTGATGTTCTTCTAGTTTCCAGTGTGATTACATATATTTTGACAGCAACAACACAAATAACCTTTCTTCAGTGTTCATTCAGTTTCCTTCCGAGCGCAGGTTTATAAAGCTCATGTTTTTATCTGAAGCTCTAAAAGAAAATGTCCGTGCCCCTCTCCGTCTCCTGAGCGGAGGACGTGGAGAGTAGCAGATAGCATCCTTTCATTTCCGCTGGTCCAGATAAAAAAAGATGAGAGGGAGAGGACCAAAGTGAGGCCTATCGCCGGGCAGCAGTGATTGAGTCCCTTCGCTAAGCCACAGCGAGGATCTGCTCAAATAACCCGCTCTGCCGATAAGAAGCTCGTCTTCTTCAGAGACAAAACAGATTAGATTTCACCATGCGCCTGCAGTATCTCCCTGGTGCTCCATCAGAGAATGTGAATTACAAAGAACCTGTGGAAACGCAGCTGAAAGGCGCTTTTTAAATGGAAGGATTGTTTATTTGCACGGTCATTGCCGTGAGTACTGACTACAGTTGCCCACATTATAAAACTGACACTTTTTAAGAAATCTTTGTCCTGTTTTAGAATGATTGCAGGATTATACGCTGTCCAACACGAGCCTTGAGCTGGGTCTGATGTCTTTGAACAGTGTCGGTCCTCTGGTTCCTTGTATCCACCGTTACGCAGCACTGTGCCTCTTCTTCTGCACGTCAAACCTTCCCTGCTGGATCCAGCGTCCCTCAAGCCCCAGCTACATTTCACCATATGTTCAGTTCACGTCTACGTGACACCGTTCTTTGATTTTTCTTGACATGCATGATTCAAAAAGTAAACATTACGAATGAATCGCTGCGTCTCTGTGCGTATATTAGTAGGACTGCAGCCTAATTATTCAGGCTTTTCTTTATTTTATTTGACTTTCCTATCAGATTGTGCCACTTGGCTTCAGTGTTCAACGTTAACGTCGGCTGGTATTTCAAAAAGATATCATTGGTTAATATAAAGTAGTTCCGTTTCAAATGTCAACGCAATAACAGCATCACCGTGACAAACAGCTCAAGCAGCAACAATGAACTCAGACAGCACTGTTTCTTTTCTGCTGATCCCGCCGCAGTTTAAAACCACCAAATATAACAAGAATAAGATTCTGCTTCCTGTTAACGTCCAACTCGCGGCCCCTGAAGGTGTTAACTTTAATCTAAGCTCTCAGGTCCGATGCTGCGGGGAGCCTGACCCGGGGACAGCCGGTAATCAGGGTCAGAATCAGAATTGGGTTTAATGCAATGAAGGTTTTCACGTCCAAAGAATTTGCTTTGTTGTAAATGGTAGAGAAATTAAAATGTTACAAAGGAGCAAATCTAGAAATATTCTAAAAACTATTGTCAAATCAACAATGCAACTAAGAAGAAGTTAATATAAATAGTTAATCTTTGCGTAAGTAGCTCAGTGTTAGTATTACAGAAGCAGCAGTGTGGGCTCCACACAGCTTATCTTTGGGGGCCATTGATGTTGGGGTATATTTGTGTGAACATCTAATGGAGCCCCTGCTGGCCCCCTCGCTCTCTTTCTAAACTAACACAACTTTGTTGAATATTTCATGGGGTACATTGCCTCAGTTTCACTGTATCGAGTCGGGAGAGTGGCGAAGACGACCGACAGCCGGGCTCCGCACGCCAGCGTCCGCGAGGAGACAGCCTTCCTTTGTGCTTGCCTGACACTCCCTCTCCTTTCTCCTTCTGTCACACTACAGGCTGGCTGCGCATCATTTAGCTCTTTCTTTACATTTGAGTATGACTACAGAACTTCTGCCCATCCATCTGATACTGTTGCAAAATGCCAACATATGGGTGCAAATCTGTTTGTGCACAGACTGCAACGATTAAAACACTTAATGACTCGATTACATGCTTTTAAGATCACACAGAAACTGAACCGCTTCGTGAGATCCCGTAGATTACGCCCTGATGGAACCAGCGTCGAGCCCTGACGGGTTCCTCAAGACTGTGTCCGAGCTTCTAACTGCTGCACAACATCCTGTGTTCTGGGCGTATGCAGGCTCGTCACAGACATTCATCAGTCCTGCATCTGTTGACTTTAACACGCTGTAGTTATAATAGTTTAACCCTACACTTAGATTTCTGGTTACACTCATTGTTCTTCAATCATTAGCTGGTTTATTAATGCAGCTCCTTGACTGAGTCTCATGTTTTAAGAATATAAGAGTGTTGATACCATCACAGTGTCCGATACTTTACATGTCCTGATCTTATAACCTTCTCATCTTCACACGGGAAACTTTACATGCAGGGTTATCCATGCGTATAGTAGATTCTATGGCTCCATGTTCTGTCGAGTGGCAGGACTGCTGATTCTCAACCTACTTGACATCTTCTTTTGATAACTTTGATGTTTACATCAATGAATATTTGAATTATGAAAAGAGAAATGTTGTCTTTGTCTGTTTTTCAAGTGACTTTGAAAATGATTCCACCTGCCTTCTATCTTTTTTAAAGCTGACCTCAGACTGCACTTTACATCAAGCATAAGCTAATGGCACTAAATAATCCCTTCTGTTGTTCCTTCCTGCAGCCGCCTCTCGGTATCCTGTTTCTCAAGTGCAACCTTCAGCTTTAACTGCTTTAACTGTTATTTCTCTCCCCAACACTGAATTTGATGGAGGGAGGAGAAAATGCTCCCTACGAAGGTCTGAAAGCCCAACAGTATGCTCTCTTATTAATAAACAGAGACTTCCAGCAGCTGAATGGTGTCACAGTTAACGGAGCCGCTCTGTTGTGACACTATCTGTTTGATGTTGGAGTCGTAGTCCTCGGCTGCCATGTTCTCCCCTCCTGCTCTTTTACTTTCTTGTTCCTGCGGCTGTCACACGGCGGAGAAGCCAACTGGCACGACCTGAACGTGTGACGGCGACACGCAAGCTGACACTTGTCTCTCCGCCGATAGCCATCACATGCATGCACACGCTTAGTAACTTTGATTGGCTCTCATTGTTGTCTGAAGTGATGTCCCAGGATGCAGCAGGGGGAGCCAGTGATGTATAAAAGATGCAGTGTGTTTGTTCAGGTGTGTGTCGCTCATTTTCATCAAACTTAGTCACATATAAATCTAGCACTGACACACACACACACACACACACACTGGTCTCAGGTAGCCTCTTGACTCGTGCAGGAAGAGATGATTTACCATGAACTGTTCTCGAGAGTAAAACATGATAACATGTAATAATAGGCGGGAAGATATTCTCCTAGTGCGAGAGGACTCTGTGAGGAAGTGCCATTAAAATTAATCAAAAGATTCTCTTGTTAAAGCACCGAGAGTCGTACAGGAGAGGAGAGTGCCAGCAGCCATGTGTGGGATCAGAAAAGGAAAAGCACTCAGGGCATCTTTGTCCTCTGTTTAAACAGAGGGGAGGGGGGGGTCTCACAGCTGCCCAGCCTGAGGCCCAAAATATGTGGCGCTGCTCTCTCGGCGCGTCACCAGCCATCCGTCCTCGCCTGTCATTATTCACCTCTCTATCTCTCTCTCTCTCACACACACACACACCCCCTGTGTGATCTACTGTCACTTGCTGCATCACATCCTCACACAGACAACAGACGGATGATGATGGCTCTATTATACGACACGTATGGCAGGTGTACAGTGGGGAAGTTATTCCTAAGTCAAAACTATATTTAGCATCACATGTCTTCGCTGGGCTCTTTATTGCATCCTTGTTCTGCAGAAAGCTCTGGCTCTGCATATTACCGTTGTGCTAAAGGCGATAAACGCTCGGGCTTGTTTGCGTTTCTTTAAACCGATCACAGCGGTCTTGGCGGAGCACAGGATGCAGCGACATGCACAACAGAGGGACTCGCATGGCTCAGTCTACACTGAGGCCGACTGATGGGAGTATAATTAGTTTCTGTGGCGTGTTCCTGGTGTCAGATGAATAATGTGAAGAACAGCTGACTATCAGTAGCAGAAGTGTTCCAGTGAAGACCGGCTGAAGGCAGTGAAGTCCTGTTCGTTATTGAACTCGACGCAGCGCCAGTGACGGGACCAAACGCTTTTGCTAAAGTTTATGCAAATAAGGGTAATGATGTGCAAACCCTGTTGATGAGGAAGCTCCAGAGCATGAGACCTGCAAACATGGTGTAAGTAACTTCAGTTGGCAGGTGAGACGCTGCACATGGACCTGCTCTGTCCCAAAGTTAAACTCTGCAGAAGCCTCCACAAATGTCACGCTGGAGTTTGCATTAGCAGCAGTGTCACGAGGCAGAGACTCTGCAAACACTGCTGCTGTCACATTTACACAGAAACCCTGACTGACTTTAGTGTAGCTACATTTCTCTTCAAACTAACAGAGCTGTCGGACCTTTACACTTCAGTCTCCTGGGACCCGGAGGGAAAAGTTTGAATATTTACATTTCTTAACAACATTGAAGTAATTGGGATTTTGGGAACACATCACATCACAAGTGATTTTTTAATGTTTTATAGGCAACATTTGGTAAAAACTAAAGTTAAAACTGTCTCCTGCCTCCTCATGTCCTCAGTCCTCATAAACTGCATGATGTTTAAAATGAATCCCTCGTGTCATGCCCCCCACATGCATCTGAACTTTTTGTTTCGGTTAACTCGAGGCTCCATCTTCACGTTTCATCTGTTCAAAGCAGCCAGTGCTACTTCATAGTGTAAGAGAAGAAGAATGTGCAGCAGGCAGTGTGTAGAGAAGGCGCATGTGAAGAGCGTTCATGTGACTCATTGAATATACAAAGTGATATTCTGTAACATGTGACTCGCTGCGGAGGACTTGAACGCAGCATAGAAGGCGGCGTGCTGTCATGAATGTAGGTCTGCCAGAACTCGCCGTGTTACATAAGTTAGGATTGTGTGGTTTGAACCTTAAGTCGGTGCACAGGCAGATATTTAAATTGCATCAGTTCCTCTGATGTAAATGTGTATAGCCTTCAACTCCCTTAGAGCTTTTAGTCATTTATTTTGATTAGGGCTGTATTTATAAGATAAGTCTCTTAAGTAAGTCGCCTGGGAAGCTGGGTTGGCGAGGATGTTGGTGGGGGAACAAAATGAAGTCTGTTTGATGATTATAAACTCAGAAATATCTGCTTGTCAATTAATTAGGCGCTTCCTGGGTTTACTGGGCCCCGCTCTCAGTGGACAAATACCCGCGGTGCAGCCATTGTATGTCTACGGCGTTACACACGTCTCCTGCAGAATAAAGAGCTTTCAAAGGAAGGCGCGTTTCTCTGTTTCCTGTGCTGGCTGCTTTCTTGGAGCAGCATATGAAGCCGCTGGAAGGCTTTGCTCTGCCGGAGTCTCCTTCTCAGACACAAACGATAATTGGAGAGAGACGTGGACGTGAAACGATAGGCGGACATTACTTCTGCGTCCCACAGTCCAGCAGTACGTGCAGGAGGTTACTGTGGCCTAGTGTCCGGAGGATAGTTCTACCTCCATAGAGTTAACCAAACACTTAATAAAGGTTTTACTCTATCACACTGACCTGGACTTGTTCTTCAGCTTTCTTTATGTTGATCGTCTGTAAATATCAGCGCTAGCAAGCTAACGGTTAGCTGTGGTGTCTTCCTGGTTTGATCAGCTTTTCTCTTTCTACATTTGGATTTCTTATCATTTTGTGGGTTTTGTTTTGGAAGCTGCAGTACCGCACTCCGCCTGGAGCACCGGTGGGGGCGCTCTGTTACCCAAACACATATCAGTAAAACCAATGGGGGGGGGGAAATATAGAATATTTGAATGGTGAACTCTGTTGTGCGGGGCCGGCCTGGATGTCCCGGGGTGTGTCCAAGCTGCACGGGAATACTTTGTGGATTATTGTTTTAAAAGGTTTGCTTTCTTTCTTGGCATGATGTGTGTTGAATCTGAGAACATTGTGACGCTCACACTCTGCGTGCGATGGTCTTTGTTCTGCTCACAGCTGCTGAGTCACTTTACTGTCTGGTTTCCAGTGAAGGAAGAAATCAGACCCGTACTTCTTCATATGTGTGAATCTCTGCAACACGAGCACCCTGGAAAGATGTTTTTCTCTTACACTTTATCATAGAGCATCCCTACGAGCGTCAACAACAGAACACACACTTCTAACCTCAGGTAGATTCCCAGCCACAGATGAATGTCAATATTTTGATATTCAGTAAATCAATATTTACCACCACAGCTTAGCAATCAGCAATATTTACTGTATGAAGGATTTAGTGATTATCTCTCAAACCTGCCACAAGGTGAGGCTCTGCAGTGAGATCTTTCTAAATGAATGTGACGTCTCAAGAAGAAAATTAAAGACTTGACATTGTTTTGGCTCTGCCTGTTTTTCCCCTGCGACCTAAAAGGGAGCGCTCGCTTCCATCCAGGCATGTTGTCTTTCATCATTAAACTGTCTTTCAAAGCTCCTGGGAGCCTCCTCGAGCTCAGAGAGGAACCTTGTATTTTCAACCTCAAGCGCAGAGTCTTCAGCGTCTGCTGGGATGTGATGTGAGAGTCATGGGCTGCAGCTTAAATCATCTCTGCCTCACACTCCCATTGTTGTGTCTTTGTACGTTGATGCATGTGATAGCGGAGGTGTGACAGGTGTGTGTCTCTGACCTCGTCCCCTCTGTCTGTGTGTAGATCAGAGGCAGTCTGGACGCTGCAGGCCGAGTGGTGGCTGAAGACTTAGAGGCCTCTGACGGAGGTAAGTTACCAAACCCTCTGTCCTCTTCTGCCTACTAAACACAAACACGTACAGTGTATATACAAAAATACAATAATAAAAACAGTTAATACATAGCAGCATATAAGCAGCTTCACTAATCTAACAAGTCATATTATGATCTTCTTTATATTTAAAGTCACAATGTGACCTGCAGTTGTAGGCCAGCAGAAGATTACCAGATCATCTGCATACAGGAGGATTATTAATAACAGCCGGTGGTGCTTGTGTGGTTATTTCACCTGATGGTAGATGCACCACTGGGTTGTGTGTAATCGCTGTGTTGACAGTTGAGTGTAAATCTCTCTCCTGGTTATCAGGGGGATTAATGGAACACTTTGAATAACCAACATGTTGAGCCTAAAACATCAGGAGATAACTTATGATGCTCTATTTTTAAAGTTTCTGTCATTAAACATCTTTCAAAGTAGAAAACGAGACGCTTCAGATGAAGACTGGCTGCAGTATTTTCAAACCACCACTAGGGGGCGCCAATGTCAGAAATACAAATCATAGTGGCTTTTACTAATAATCGCTTATTAAATCACAAAAGATGTGTGTTAATAGGAAATGTATGTTTAGTTTCCCACACTTATTATTATTATTATTAAGCTCTGGAACATTTTCCATCTCTTTCACACAGCATGTGGTGTTGACTTGTACATGCACAGGAGGTTCTTTATCAAATGTTGAATATATCCTGAAGTATTGTGGCAAAGCTAGAAGCTTGGCTACTGTGAGAATAACAAACCGATTATCCATGCCTGAGAGGGTGCCTGTATTCCTTTGGCCATAGTTCTCCACTCAACGTCGACGTGTGTGTGTGTGTGTGTGTGATGTAGCAGGCTGTTTGTGTGTCTCACGTTTTGTTTTCAAGGTGATGCAGCTAGTTTATTCCCCCTTCACACACAGCGAGCATATTACCCTGCTCCAGCTGCTGCGAGGAGACAGGCCCAGGTATTTATGGCGAGCATAAAAAGCGTGTGCATTCCCCGTCACCCTGCAGCTCCAGATTTACAGCACGTTTGACAAACACTCTGAATTAAAAAAGGAGTGTTCAATTTGTATAGGAGTTTAGAGCCTGTCTGTTGTGCATGGTCCCAATGGGTTGTGCTGTTAGTACGTGTGTGTGTGTGTGTGTGTGTGTGTGTGTGTGTGCGTGTGCGCACTCTGAAACACCAGCAACAGATAACAGATGGTCCCCCTGCATTAGAAGTGTTTTATTTCCCTGCGGAAGCCAGATATGTCAAAAATAAGCATGTGCAACATTAGTCATTTGGAATATTCATGCCCCTGCCGTCCAATGGTTTCCTTTTCACAGCCAAAATACCACCAGCCTGATTCTCCCAAGGAGGGGAGGTGGGGGGGAGAAAAAAAGCAGTCATCAGCTGAACTGGTGGGGAAAAGGCTCGTCAGGCCGACATGCAGCTTTAATGGAGGAATCTTTTTAGGGTGCCAGGATGTAATTAAACAGCGTTCATATTAAGACTCGCGTCCCCCAGCCCCCTCCCACACACTGAGGTCAACATGCACACATGTCCATATGCCCGCTGCACACACATGCACACCAGGGATGCCACAGTGTTACAGATTACATTTGACAAGAAACGGTTCTTCCTCAGTGACGCTCACTTTGATGGACGTCGTGTCGCTGTGGCGTCTCCGCTTCACTCACCTCACTCCTCTTCTTCCTGCCCCCCTCCACTTCCCGTTCCTCCTCTCCATCATCTCTTTGCCTGAGTCTCTTTAAACTCCTCCTCTCCTCCATGGCTTTCTCCCCTGTCTGGAGCGTGGCTGCCATGCTTGTCCTTGGTGGCAGACATGAGCCTGCATCCTTATCAGGCCTGATTAACCGTCCACGTAGTTGGCAGTCGGGGCCCCACCAGGGTGGGTTTCCTCTCGCCTGAAAACATGAATTTTGAGCAGCACTTTCTCTCTCGCGGGGTCCCTCGTGATCGGGGTTAATTCGTGGCAGCATGCGTGAACGTTGTAGAAAGAAGAGAGGAGGAAGAAAAGCTAGCAAACAGTAGAGCACTGCTTATCGCACAAACGCAATATGATTTATTCAGAAATATGCAAATCCAACAATCACTCTGCCTTGTTTACCGAAGGGACCTGCAGACTCAGAGTCTGAAAGACGGAGAGAAACAATCCTCAACCACAGACGTGCAGTGAGGCAGCCACCAGCTCTTCAGGAGACAAAGGGAGTCGGACTACTTCCTGGTGGTTCACGTGTGGTTCTGGTGGTCATTGGTTGCAAAGCTTTGTATGTATGTTTACACACGAGATGCACCAATCATGGAGCATTGAGCTGTTGTATTGTATTAAGTACCCAAAGCTGGATCAGGTCTGTCATATTGTTATAATATCTTACTCTTCATAGTTCCTCATGAAATAATAATTACGCCTTAAAGTCCGCCTGCTTAATTATCATGTTAGTATTCATATATATCATTATGATTCTCAGTCACCTCTACCTATACCTTCCTCTGAACATACTTATTAAATCATTGAAATGCTTATCGGGCTTCACTTTGTTGTCATAGATTTGTAAGACGTTGGACTTCCATTGACCTGACGTGTCTCTTCTTGGCGTGCATGTTTCTACCTATGAAGGGCTGATTGACGGCCGTATGAATCTGCACCTTAAAGCCGTCATCACACGAGCTCATACGCTGCTGCGTTGCTCTGCTGTCGGCCTGGTTTCTCTGATACTCAGAAAGCTCCGTGCTGTGAGTGAACTTCCTCTTCGTCCGTCCAGTGTTGGATGTTATTTGTACAGACGTTCCTTCACTGGTCACTTAGAGGTGCACAGTGTTGCATGTCACATTCAATGTGATGTTCTTTGGCTCGTAGGAACGGGTAAGAGTTGCAGCCACTTCCTGAGTCTCTGCTGAGAGCCCAATTAGCGCCGTTGTATTGATTTCTCTGCACAGTGTTGCATATACTTTTCCAGGTGAGTCCCTACAGCTAACGCGAGCGCATGGAAGACAACAATTATCCCTCGAACAGAATCTCTGAGGCCACACAAAAGAGAGCAGAGCTCACAAAATTGATCTCTTCAGACCTGTGAGCCGCAGCGGGCATGAGCAGACAAAGGCACCTTGTGATGTCTTCAAGGTGCAATATGAAACTTCTGATGTCAAGACCCTGCAATTACCTTCTGAGACCTGGCCCGTGAATAAAACAGAAGAGCTTCTACCATCAATCTGGCCCTTTGTGACCATGTGTGTGTTGAAATGGGCCATTATGTATTATATATTTAGTTCCGCGTGTCCATGGTCATGAGGATTGTAGCTTTGGAGCACAGAAGTCGTATCAACAACAATAAGAGCAGAAAGAACCTAAACTGGTAAAACATTAATAACATAATTAACATTATTCGTCTGTATGGATGCTGGTTATGAAGGTTTTGACATGAAGTTGAAGACGAGGCTACGGTTGTTATAGTTTTAAGATTATAGCTTTAAATTGAGGTATTAAAAACATTTAGCCATATATGTATGTATGTACATATACTGTATATATGTGTGTGTGTGTGTGTGTGTGTGTGTGTGTGTATATACAGCCTATAGAAAGTCATCATACCCTGTGAAAACCTTTTACCTTTTGTCACGTTACACCCTGGAAATTAAAATACATACAGATCATACACCAGGCTAACTGGCGTCGTTCGGTTTGATGGTCAGATGAGACTAAGATTTAACTTTTTGGACTGAACTCCAATTCCTCTATTCCCTGATCCAGGTGAGCAGAGCTGGTAGAGACAAATCCAAATTGGCACAGTATCTGTATATATATATATATATGTAGAGCTTGAGATGCCTCCAGCGTTGCCCGTTTCCTGACTACTATTATTATAAATGCTCCTCTATAGAGTTTCTTTAAGTGGTGAGCAGCGAGTCTCCCGTAGCGTCCAGCTTCTCCGTATCTTCAATCCGTGACGAGCACGATGTTTGTTTCTCTTCTAGAAGTAGTTTGGAAGATGGAGAGAATATCTTTACGAAAGCAGATATTTAGTTTGTTGCCATTTTAAATGCTCAGTGGGAAATCAAAGGCGTTTTATTTCTTTGTATTTATTGACTTTCCATCGTCAGCACTTGGATCAGACATGGATTCTTATTACTTTTGAAAATTGAGTAATCACATTTCCTGATTTGTGCCCGTGGATATTTCCACGTTGTTGCAGCAGTTTGTCCTGTAAGTAACCCGACTCCCTCCGCGTTCCCTGTCTTCAGCCTGCCACTGAAAAGGCTGAATGTGTGTCATATCAACAATGTGACGCTAATCTGCAGCAGTCCTACACCCTGCGCATGCTATTCCTGCCACACATGTTGCCTGAGAGGTCAGCAAGCATAGCAGGTTCTTACTGGGTGGAATCGCTCGGAGGCAGAAGCTAATTTCCAACTCGGCAGAGATAAATGACTTTGCTTTGACCTCGTTTGTTCGCTGGCACAACAAAGACTGTGCTTTTCTGGGAGACGGCGCCGCAAATATCTCTCATTTAAAAGCAGTAGCTTGTTTCTGGAAGGATTCGATGGCCACACTGATTGTGTTTCTCTGCTGGACTCGGATACTACGACACCTTTTTCAATGAAGAGATTTCACTTTTCCTTTGCACCAGTGTGTGTGTGTGTGTGTGTGTACAGGGAGCAGAACAAAGACCTTCACGTGCACACTGACTTACATCTGTCCATGTGTTCAATATGTAAATGCATTTATCCTCACTGTGGTTAGACGTTAATGCTCGGCAGCGTATGAGTGTATTATGAAACAAAGAGAGACGATGCATGAGACACAGCAGTACACACGGTTCTGTCCGTCCTCACACATGGAGCTCTTGTGATTTGGATTTTGTTAAACTCTGAAAAGAAGACTCCTTCCTCCAAATGTGCCGCCCCATGCTCGCCCAACGGACCCGTTGTGTTCGTCCCTTTTGTTAGCTTCTGTTCATCCGGAGCGGTCTGAGCTTATTAATAAAGCTTTACATTGTGAGAGATTGTTCACGCTTATAGGACATTTAACATCGTTTGGTATTCATACTTTCTCTGCTCATGTCAGCTGTCAGTGTATTGTGTGTGTTCATGTTTAGATGGAAACGCTTTACAGCACTGTGTGCAGAAGTTATTGTTCAGTCTGTAGCTGTGACGAGGAATTCAGTGACATATATAGAATATTCTGAGACCTTTTCTGATTACATGCCTCCATAAAGAAGTTATTATAATTTGTACTCCAGGCGTGTGCACAGCCTTGCTGGAGAGCTGCTCAGATGTTGCTTTGTATTGGGCGATATAAGAATTCATATTAAATCATCTGGGATACTTTTGTACAACTCGGAAGGTGTCTTTGTTATCAAACACAATAGAACATTCAGCGCCATCAAAATGACACATTTAGATACAATTTAGAAGAAGAATTGCAGAGATCGAATTCTATTTCCTTCAAGTTTTATTACAGATATACTCAGTGTTTTCATTTTGAATATATTTAGACAGTCAGCTGCAGATGAAATATTGTAAAACAGCTTCTCAGTAAGAAAGCGTGAGCGTTAGTCATAACTGAACGCAATATGTGAGCATTTTATGATTTCTTCAGGTGCAGTGATTGATGATCTTTGTGCTGTAGAAGCAGTTCTGGTGCAATATTCCACCTCCTGACTAACCTTAAAGCCTCAGTCCTCCCATGGTGTGAACATCGTACGTTCCTGGACGAGCAGCAGAGCCGTCCGGTCCATTATACTGCGGAGAAGGCCGACCTGCAGGTAGGACGGCTCCTCTCCAGATGAGGTAACCATGCTGCCTTCAGGCCCTTCTGATTTCAGCTGATATTTAGCAGTAGCGGTTCATATTCCCAAACACATATGCAATGAATCAAATTACCACAAGCCAGATGCCAGCCAGTAACCCTGAGGCTTCAGGGCCCCTGGGGGGTGTGAGCGGAAACACCAGCTACTGTTTCTGCTGGAAATAACATCCAAACCAGTAAATGTAAGATAGTAACCCTGCAAGATGTGGAAGTGGTCTTTAGAACCATAACCCTGATGCTGAGTGTGGAGCACAGAGTGTGTGCATGCTGTAAGTGACCATTACGCTCTTTTATCAGCGTGTCCTGCCCCCACTGCCCACCAGGAGACTTTTATTAGAGGCACACGAGAGACTCTCCCCACAGCTCCCCTTCAGCCCGCAGGACAGCTGACGCACTTCCTGCCAGAGATCAGTGAGACCCCGGGGAACGCCAGTGTGCTGCTTGGTATTGATTTGTGCCTCTAAAATAATAGCAAAAGACATGATTCGATTATTGATCATCCTCATTTCCTCTTGCCGTTTTCTTTCAGATGTTTTGAGTCGGTCAGCAAAGCACTGCCGACCTGAACACTGAGCATTAAGGCACGTACAGACCGCCGTATGTCACGTTCACTGCAGTCTCATTGTGTGAGATGGGGCTCACAGAGTCTGTGTCTAACGGTACGATCTGCTTCCACAGTGATAGTTGTGTTACAGTCTCCTGGCAGCACTGGGCTGAGAGGCAGGCGAAGAACTGACATTCTGCTAAAGCCCCATGTTGCTTCGAAGAACTGGGCTGTTGGCAGATATGCTTATCATTAGATGGGCCTGTCGGATTTTATTGGAACCAAAACTCATGCTTACTGAAGAATGAAAGAATTGAATCTTCATGGAGAGACAGGTGGTTGCCAGCCTTGTAATGAAACATAAGAAACATAAGTTGTCTCCCACATTGGAGCTGATGCTTCTTGCAGGCTTGGCTGTTGATGCGCTGAGATGCAGCAACACGATGCACTCTTCCTCTTTGTGTTGTCTGGGATCATCTTGTTTAAGTTGCTTTCTATATTTTGCCAGAGTTGCAGTGTTCTGGTCTCCAGAGATGTGACGGCTGCACGTACACAGAAAGACTTTCGCAAGGAAGCGTGAGAGCAACAGAAAAACTCCGCCGTGGGATTTACCTGTCAACTGCACTTAAGCACGTGGGATAACATACGCTAGACGCTGCGGTGGAAAAATAAAGGCTGACATGCCTCTCCTGTGATCTTGGGTCACTGACTGCTGCATGTATGTCAGCGCCTCAGAAATAAACTCGCATTAGGAGATGGTTGGTTGGATGTCTGAGTGTCTTCAAAATCATTTTTCATGTCAGCTTATCTACAAATATTTGATTTGTAAGCCGGCATTTCATGAAATGCTCAGTTCTTTACTCGCTTCGTAGTTCAGTGGATAACTTTACAGTATGTGAGAATTCACAGCTTGCATGATTCTTTTAATCGTGGACAAACTTTACCAAGTGATGAAGCACACGCTCCTCTAATGTCTCTGTTCCTTTCTCACTTTGCTCTCAAACTACAATGTCATCTAACCAGGAAGTGAAGCTCCGTATATTCACATTAGAAATGTGCAGCTGCAGCTCACTTTCAGACTGCTGTGTCTGAAAGTGTGGAGCAGAGTTTGGGGATTAAACTAAGCACAAGAACTCTGCTCAATTCCCAAAGCTTCCACCATCCACCCAACTGCACAGCACTTTTGGAAAATAGACATACAGGTAACTGATTTCTCCACTGACAATGCAACAGAAGAAAAGCCGGCTCTATCATTCCAACCATCTGGAAGTCTGGCTCCGACTGCAGGCTGATGTGTAACTTTTAATTGGAGAGACAGTGGTGGGAGGCAGAAGAGTCGGGAGGAGTGATCCCAGCGGATCGACAGGCAGAGCTGCTGCCAGATGGACAACCTGAGTCTGCTGGAGTGCAGCTCATTCTCGGGCCAATGTTGTGTGTGTGCTACTTCACAAAGAGCCGAGCTGCAAAATGCTGTTTTCACAGGGAAGAATTGGGTTTCCATGTTATCCTGGAGGGTTAGACTGCGGACGTTTTTCATGAGGTGAAACTATAACCGAGGCTGAAATGTTTGGCTGATATCAAACATGAATTCATTATTATTATTCTAGGTTTAATAATTACGCTCATTAATGTATCGCAGTGAGGTTGCCAGGTTTGGTCTCACTGTCCCTGCACAGACCTGACAACCTGTGATCACTGAGCTCGTTGGGCAACCTGCCTCGCTTTTACCTTTCTGTTCACGCACATAAATAACAAACATATTTTGTGTAAATAAGCTGGGGAGGGATATATTTTTGCGTTGGACTGCTAAGCTCAGGCACAGACAGGGGGAGTGGAATTAATCTTCTTATCTCACCTGCAGAAAGAAACGATATTAACATTTCCCAAAATGTCAAACTGTTTGTGTTAAATGTTAAAATGTTTGTCAGTGGAGTTTGATTTCATAGTCAGACCTCGTTTGTCTGCTCTCCGGGGGGAATTAATAAAGTTGTATAATGTCATTCAGTAAGGTGTGGCTGATGTTTTGTGTGAGCTTACGTTGAACATTTGTCAGTGTGAGATGATCTAAAGTCTCCACATGTTGCAGTGCAGTTTGTTTAGAAGAGACGGAGAGATGTTCTCTAGGTTTCTCCTCATTGTGAAACATAAACAAGCAGTGTCTGTCTTCTATCAACTTCCCCAGCAGGCTGGTCCCTCAGTGATCAGTGTGTGTACAGTAGCAGTGTGCACAAAGAGTGTGTGTACAGTAGCAGTGTGCACAAACAGTGTGTGTACAGTAGCAGTGTGCACAAAGAGTGTGTGTACAGTAGCAGCGTGCACAGTGTGTGTACAGTAGCAGCATGCACAAAGAGTGTGTACAGTAGCAGCGTGCACAAACAGTGTGTGTGTACAGTAGCAGCGTGCACAAACAGTGTGTGTACAGTAGCGGCGTGCACAAACTGTGTGTACAGTAGCATCGTGCACAAACAGTGTGTGTACAGTAGCAGCGTGCACAAACAGTGTGTGTGTACAGTAGCAGCGTGCACAAACAGTGTGTGTACAGTAGCAGTGTGCACAAACAGTGTGTGTACAGTAGCGGCGTGCACAAACTGTGTGTACAGTAGCATCGTGCACAAACAGTGTGTGTACAGTAGCAGCGTGCACAAACAGTGTGTGTACAGTAGCAGCATGCACAAAGAGTGTGTACAGTAGCAGCGTGCACAAACAGTGTGTGTACAGTAGCAGCATGCACAAAGAGTGTGTACAGTAGCAGCGTGCACAAACAGTGTGTGTGTACAGTAGCAGCGTGCACAAACGGTGTGTGTGTACAGTAGCAGCATGCACAAAGAGTGTGTACAGTAGCAGCGTGCACAAACTGTGTGTACAGTAGCAGCGTGCACAAACTGTGTGTGTACAGTAGCATCGTGCACAAACAGTGTGTGTACAGTAGCAGCGTGCACAAAGAGTGTGTACAGTAGCAGCGTGCACAAAGAGTGTGTACAGTAGCAGCGTGCACAAACTGTGTGTGTGTACAGTAGCAGCGTGCACAAACAGAGTGTGTACAGTAGCAGCGTGCACAAACAGTGTGTGTACAGTAGCAGCGTGCACAAACAGTGTGTGTACAGTAGCAGCGTGCACAAAGAGTGTGTACAGTAGCAGCGTGCACAAAGAGTGTGTACAGTAGCAGCGTGCACAAACTGTGTACAGTAGCAGTATGCACAAAGAGTGTGTGTACAGTAGCAGCGTGCACAAAGAGTGTGTGTACAGTAGCAGCGTGCACAAACAGTGTGTGTACAGTAGCAGCAGCATGCACAAACAGTGTGTGTACAGTAGCAGCAGCATGCACAAAGAGTGTGTGTGTACAGTAGCAGAATGCACAAAGAGTGTGTGTACAGTAGCAGCGTGCACAAATGGTGTGTTCTGATTGGATTGACATTTGAAGTATTGTTCTGCGTGAAGGTTTGGTTCATAGTTTAAAGATGTGTGTAGCACGTCCCATAAAGAGTCCCTACAATGAAAACAGTGTTTTCTATAAGCTACGGGACATTTCATGAGTGAAAGAAGCCGCGCCCTTTCCTCTGAGCTGCAGTGACGGGTCAGACACCGCCAGGCTTCATACCTAAGGGACGGGGCTTTGCATATCATTAGCACACAGCTACGGGGAAGGGAAGTGATCGGAGCGCCATGTCCCAGACAAACTTCCAGACAAAACTCAGTTTAGCATTTTCCATTTAAGTTTTGCCATAAATCGTACCATGAAGCTCAACGCTGCCACATGTTGGTCATCTGCTGACTTTCAGTTTCACTCAGAAGATATGCACATAATAAATGATGCTGAGTTACATCTGAGCTGTTTTAAGGACTGAAGGGATGTGTTTGTAAACTCTAAACCTTTATGTCTTTACAGTCAAACTGTTCACATCACATCAGCCATGACTGGAGGTGTGTGTGTAGGGTAGACGACATGTGTGTGTGTGTGTGTTTGTCTTCCCTTCACACCTCTCTCTCTTCATGTTCATCCATCACTACTATTACCCCCCACCTACAAACTCCCTTGACGTGGGAATTCAATTTGTACTGTATGTTTCATTTCTGCTCAGATTTAGATTTATTTCATGTCGGCTGCTTTTAATTAACTCTCTGGATATGTGACGAGAGGAGGGGGGGCGGGGGGGCAGAGCAAGAGATAAAAACTCCTCACATCCGCCAATGAGTTACACCGGCAATCATTTACCACTCAGACAGTAGTGCAGAAGCCCCCCCGCTCGTTGCCCTGGCAACCGCTGCCTTGGTGATTGATTCCTTGCCAGTGTGGCGGCGCTGCGGGGAGCAGAGCGCACGAGCTTAGCGTGCTCGCTACATCTCTCTAATTAAAATGGGATTACAGAGTCATCGCCGTTGTATGTTCAAACTAATGCAAGGCTGTGAAGGAAATCAATTTTGGTAAATGTCAGGCCTGTTAAATACAACTGTGGATAAACGAATGTAAGCAAGCTGTCCTGATGTGTTCGCTGTACACCGAGATGTGGCTCCGCCCCCCCCCCCCGCATGTCGCGCTCCGAGCGGCTGACTGTGCATCCCTGCATTCAGTGCAGGTGATTGACACAAAGACTCAACACTCGGTCTGTTTGTAGCTGCTAATCAGAACATATTCTTCAATCAGAGCGCTTTGCTTAATGTAGCTCTACACTTGTAGTATTATGTTTCACATCTTACATGCATATGAATGAGACATTAGCAGAGAGGGCCAATAACAAGTAATGTAACAGTGTAGTCACATTTATATTTCATTTGTTTCCATATAATAATTCTGCTTTTGGTTTGACTCGTGTTCGCAAATGATCCTGGACAAGACCACGTTTATAAAACCCATTTAATATTACTGTACAAATCTTAAACACACACACACACACACTAACGCTGATGAGATTGACTCCGTATTGAATGACGAGGCATTTCTCGGTACATGGTAGTCTTGAGACGATTCTGCCGGTGCCTAAAAGCATTGGAGTGGCGTGCGACCTTCTCTTTCCTTTCTAACCTCCAGGATTAACGACACACTTACAGCACGTCTATAGTGGTCTGTGGTGCCATATTATTCAAGGCCAATGAAACCACAACCTTTTTAAAGCTCCATCCTTCAAGATAATTGTGTACTTGAGTCCCATTTTTAAGTTCATGATGTTCAGTGGGCTCTCGATGCCAGCGACGGCCCCGGAGTGGCTCTACAGCATGAAAGGGACGGAGGGCATGAGAGCAGAGAGGTGTGATGTACGAGAGAAACGTGATGTTCAGGTTTCAATCACTACACTGCAGTTAGCAGGTGTACGCAGGGTGGGATGAGTCATTACAGCAAAGGTAATAGTAGAGCAGCTGATGGAAGCATGAGACCGCCGGCTGTTGGTAGTAAACATTGAAAGCTTATTATATATATATATATATTGTCATGTGATTGAAATATATATTAAAGCGCTCTACCTGCAGGTCGCAGAGGTGTTTACTGAAACAAACGAGTGAGATGACAGCTGCATGAAACGAGGAGAATAAATCCCCTTCAGGCTTCTCTCGCCCTCCGTCTCTTACAGTACTGGAGTCTGGCTCTGTGTGCTCAGCAAGCTAACATGTTTCTCTGTGCGCTGAAAGAAACGTGGGATTTCTGTCTTTGCCTTAATACCATTTAGCACGTCATGGGCTTGATTCAGTGGAGTTCATGCACGCACATGCTCTAATTAACTCACCATACAGACCTTTATATGAATGCTAATCAGCAATAAATGAGGTGTAATGTAGAGGCCATGTCAGCCAAAGGTCTTCATGATATCAAAAAGTATTTCCTCATACTTATTAGCCACGCTGGTGTCAGTCCATCACTACTGGATGACTTGCAGTGACCTTCAGTATTCTTGCTCTTCTTTACATCCCCTGACTTCTCATTCGGCTCCACATGCTGCTCAACGTTTTCATTTCTCCAGTCAGATCTCTCAACATGTAAGAAACAAATCATTTTGTAGACGTGTTTCCCAGAGGATGAATCCTGACGCTTTGGATGGATTTCCATAACATTCATGTTCCCTGAGGAAGGGTGATAATAACTTTAATATTTAATTAAAGTATGTGTCCAACACGTCCCTCGGCATGTTGTGAAGTTTCGCCTCTCTTGGAGTTGTGATGTCTGTTCTTTAAGTGAGTGGATACATCAGTCCATCTGAAGCCACCACTTCTATTCTCTTCTAAATGTTTATTATATTATTATATTCTTATCCAGGATAACAGGAATGGGATCCTCCACTTGAAGGAGGATGACAGTGTACCGTTTTTAGTTTTTTCCTTTTGGGGTGTGTGTGTTAAAAATCACACATACGTGTGTGTGTGAATGGCGTGGGGTTTGCGGAGAAGGAAACCATCTGGGATTGTGTTTGTGTGAAGCAAAGTGCAACGGTTTTCCTCTCTGGTGTTCACACAGGCGCCTGGCATCATGTTGGGACTAATGTGGAATCTAAATCTGGACCTTGTTGAGAGGAAATGTGACTCTGAGCCCAGTGCAGCCGATGCTGCGAACACGTAATTGCTATCTTAATAGGAGACGACATGTTGTATGTTCGTCTCCAAACTGCCTCTTCATCAGAAATACGAGCTCATTATTTGTATTATTTCAGGTGGTGGCAGTGAGCGATGTTTACATTTGTCTTTGTCTTCATTTAGTTTAATTCCTTTACTTCTGCACATCCAGTAAAATGTTCCAGAGATCTGAGCAAACAAAGACTCAAAGAGACGTTTTCTATACGATAATACAAAGACTCAAAGAGACGTTTTCTATACGATAATACAAAGACTCAAAGAGACGTTTTCTATATGATAATACAAAGACTCAAAGAGACGTTTTCTATATGATAATACAAAGACTCAAAGAGACGTTTTCTATACGATAATACAAAGACTCAAAGAGACGTTTTCTATACGATAATACAAAGACTCAAAGAGACGTTTTCAATATGATAATACAAAGACTCAAAGATACGTTTTCTATATAATACAAAGACTCAAAGATAATACAAAGACTCAGACGTTTTCTATGTAATACAAAGACTCAAAGAGACATTTTCTATATGATACAAAGACACAGACGTTTTCTATACAATAATAAAAAGATTCAAATAGACGTTTTCTATGTAATACAAAGACTCAAAGAGACATTTTCTATATGATACAAAGACACAGACGTTTTCTATACAATAATAAAAAAGATTCAAATAGACGTTTTCTATGTAATACAAAGACTCAAAGAGACATTTTCTATACAATAATACAAAGATTCAAAAACATTTTCTATGATAATACAAAGTGTGTGTGTGTGTGTGTGTGTGAGGATAAAAGTTTGATGCAATAGTCGTTGATGCCAAAAATTTTATCTGCAATACCTAAACCTCAGCTGATGCCCTCTTCTTAAATGTGATATTTTAAAGATCTCATGGAAATTGTGAACAGCATTTTTTATTATTTTCAGACAATTTATAGACAAAAGGAGTTCCCAGCACATGAAGAAGAGAATCTTCATGATGAACCTAGTCAGTGGAATATCAGCCCTTCTGGTCAGCTGCAGCACAAAGATGCATCCTCACTAATACAAAGTTTCCCCTCCAGTTTTAAATATAGCCTAAAACCCTGATCAAACTTCCCCTCCAGTTGTGATCACAAGTAAAGTCATACCTGCAGGGTGGCACAGCTTCAGGTAGCTGGTGAAACGTCTCAGTAACAACACGCTCATCACAAACGATCCGTGCAGGCGAGCCGGCTCGGGAGTACGAGACGCTAGTTTGACGAGACGTCTGCTCGGCTATCTTTATCTGCGACCATAAGCAGAGACTAGCACGAGCTCGCAGCCGGTCTGCGCTCAAATTGTTTTGGGCACCTGTCATCCTCTATTATAATTAGCAAGTAGACGTCTAAATAATTGCCATCAGGCTGCGGCTGCTGTATCAGTGTTGGGAGCCAGAGCCCTTTACCACCAGGATTATTTAAAGGGCCGGCGCGCCTGCACAAAGCAGTGCCCTCAGCAAAGTCTTAAACTGTGTATTCAGTCAGCACTGAGAATGATTAACTCACACACACACACACACACACACACACACACAGCTTTTGATCATAACTGTGACAGTGCCAGGAGAGCGGGAGGTAACACGCTCGTCCCTGTAGGGATTGGGGATGGTTGTAAAAGTAAATGAGGCAGATGGGTCCGTCTTGAACGTAGTGTGAAGAAAATGACAAGGCTCCTTTGAGGAATACAGAGAGAATAGTTGAGATAGTTGAGCACAGTAGGAATAATATAGACTAAATGTACAGTGATGTTATAAGTCTGCATGATTGTACAAACCCACAGATGTTTTCACAGAACGTGTATAAATCAACATGCATCAGTGTAGAGACGTCTCATACCTTGAGTCTTCTGATGCGTCATGTCTATACGGAGCTGCAGGCCACCAGGATCTGTAGGCCGCCAGGATCTGTCCTGCAGAGCATCGCCTGCCGTAGCGTGACTACTTGACTCGTCCTTCTCCTCTCTCCCTCTTTCCCCCCCCGATTACACTGATGTAGTGTGGAGATGTATGTCAGGCCCACACACGCACACATAAATATATATAGCATATTCACACAGAGCTGCAGCCTGTGGGGGGACCAGAGGTCAGTATGCTTGTCTCCACCAGCTCCTCGTGTGTGTGTGTGTGTGTGTGTGTGTGTGTGTGTGTGTCCTTTTAATTCTCTCTTATGTCCTGGAAAGAGACATTATAGTGCAGTCTCCTATTAACCACCTTTTATGATCCAGACATTTCCAGGCTCTCTGGTCACATGTAGTAAAAAGAGAAGCGTCTTGATGTGGATGTTTCTCCTCTGTGCTGTGCTGATGCCTGCTCAGACGTAGAGGCTAACTGGAGCTAGCGTCACTGCTGGTGCTCACTGAGCTGCAGCTGTCCGTCAGGACCAGTACCCATCGTGAGCCTCTCACACCCAGCTCACATGCTGCCACTCACAGGTTAGATATGAGGAGGCAGGACATAGCTCGGGTTGATCTCGTGCAGGCACAGGGGCATGTTCCTGAGGTGCACTGAGGATCTTCCTGTTCAGTTACTGACTCGCCACAGGGCAGTGTGACGGCGCTTCAGTGGCCTGCAGTCCTCATTCAGTCTGCTCTGAGCGCATGCTGCACTCTACGCTGTAATACAACACAGAATTCATCCCCAAAGAATGTTCTTTGGCGGCGAGCAGGGAGTTTTCCTCCCATGATGCATCTCAGCAACAGTTGAACTGGCGCATGCGGCCGCGGGGAGCAACGCTCCAGCAGGTTACAAGCCTCGGTGAGAGCGAATGTAAATTAAAGGCAGTGTTAAGCACTTTTCAAATTAGATGTGAAATGTTAAGCAGGGGTGTGGGTTGCAATTAACGTGGCGAGACCTCTGACCCCGGCGGGAGGGGGTGGCGTCCTTGAGACATAACTGCTCAACAGGAGCCGCCGCTGTTATACAATGAGCTGCATCAGTCAGCTGTGGAGAGGTGGAAACAGTAAGCCCGCGCCCCACACCCCCCCCCCCCCCCCCTGGTCCGTGTGACAGCCACAGGAGGAATGTATTGGAGCATTTCAGGGATACACCAAATTAGCCTATTTTCTCTGATGAAACGTTGGTGTGATTTGAGCGTGTGCCAGCGTTCTGTCTCTCATGTTGTCTGAAATAGATTTCTCCTCTCCCGGCTCCTGAAGCTAACAGAGTTTGGCACCGTACCAAGATGATCCCAGATAAAGATATTTCGCGAGACGCTCTCCAGCGTGCAGCCCCAGTTATGTCGAGCGCTCTCTTTTGTCTGCGCGCACTTGTCCATCACACATTTACTCGTCTCCTGCATCTCCTATTATGCATGTCACATGACCACCTGAGCACACATTCAGTCGTCTGTAGTTTATTTTTAAGCTTGACTCCGGTACAAATCCATTCCTAACATCTACATTTAGCACGCAGAAAGGATCCAGCTGTGAAAGTGCATGAGTGAGTAACCTGTCATCAGCACTTCCTGTTCCCCAGCAGACGACTATCATCACTTAGTAAACCATCAGAAGGCATCGTGTTGATTTGTACATGGGACTCGCATCCTTCCTGCTATTACAGTATGTTGCAAGATGACAGAGTTCCCCCGGAAGGGGACCAAGTCATGAGCAGAGGAGAGGAGAAGTAGGTCAGCTCCTGGGCGTTTGTTACATCATTCATATTCATAAACAGCACCCAGTTGTTGCAGTGAACCCGCTCCACACACTGTTTATTCTTCTGCCTTCAAATGTTAAACACATTACACATCAGCATGATAGTGTGAGCAGCTGACATACATACATCCTGCTGGAATCACACATTCACATCAGCAATCATCTCACACACACACACACACACACACACACACACACACACACACACAGTCCTTTTTATTAGAGAAGCAGAGATAACGTGTTGATGAGCTCTGAGGTGCTCTGTGTCCTTCAGAACCAGCTGCTGTTTGAAACTAAGCTAACAGCTGCTGTTTAATGCTAAGCTATCAGCTGCTGTTTGAAGCTAAGCTAACAGCTGCTGTTTAAAACTAAGCTATCAGCTGCTGTTTGAAACTAAGCTAACAGTTGCTGTTTAATGCTAAGCTATCAGCTGCTGTTTGAAGCTAAGCTAACAGCTGCTGTTTGAAGCTAAGCTAACAGCTGCTGTTTAATGCTAAGCTAACAACTGCTGTTTAAAGCTAAGCTAACAGCTGCTGTTTAATGCTAAGCTATCAGCTGCTGTTTGAAGCTAAGCTAACAGCTGCTGTTTAATGCTAAGCTAACAGCTGTTGTTTGTAGTTTCATGTTTCCCGGCTGGTATTAATCTCCTCTCAGAACATATACGCGTATCTCCCGAAAACTATTGCGTGATTCTAGCTGAGGTTTCAACTAATGTTCATTTCTATTATTGATTCATCTTTTTTTATTAATACAACTATTAGTCTGTAAGAAGTCAGAAAATAGTGAAAGATGCCCGTTACAGAACCCACGTCTTGAAGAACCTACAAATGCACATTTACATAAAATGGTATAAAAAAAGAGAAAAATGTCAAATGTAAACATCTGTGAAGCTGAATTGTTTGGCAGATGACTTGTGTATGTTTCCTGTTCATAAAGTAGTGCTGAACTGTTATAATACAACATGTATATATTATACAACATTATCTTTAAACAGATGATTCCTATGTGCTGATAATGAGAGCACACAGTGTTTGTTGGTTTAATGAGTGATATATATGATATAATGAGTATACAGTGAGTGGAGCCATTCTTAATTTCAGTGCTGCGGCTGCACTCGTCCTTCAAACGGAGAGGATAAAGAGCGAGCTGCAGGAGAGTGTGGGAGACTGAATACAAACTGAGTCAGTCACAAGGCTGTGAATCGCACTGATAGTTCAAAACATGATGCTATTTCTGCCAGCTACTGTTATTCACTCAGCCCTAACACAATCAGACACTCCAACACAACCATTATGCAGGGGGCGAGATTGACCTCTTCTCAACTCCCAGCAGCCTCTGCTGCACTTTCACAATCATCTGTGAGTGGAGCATAAATACCTCGACTAAATGTTTGTTTATTTAGTATTCTATGCGTTCTTTGTTGAATAGCTTATTTAAGAAATAAATATGACGTCTCCCCCTCCATTCAGACGTGGAGGAGAGGAACTGAGGAGCTGACTCTGAACATCCTGAAGGATGGCCGAGTGAAAGACAGGATACTTACTGCCGGCTTTATTTTACAGACAAAGCCTACATGTGGCTCACGGTCCACGTGATGTAGCTAAAGGTGTGTGTGTGTGTGTGTGTGAGAGGTTCGAGGGTGGCGCTCACTGCACAGACTCCCGGGCTTCTTTTCTTAGAGCTGCAGAGAAATCTCTCCTATTGATCCGTCCGCATGTAAACAGAGCATCTCCGGCTCTGGGTGTGTATGCACAGGAGATTTCCTTCAGAGGAGCAGATACTATACAGTGTATTCATGCTCTTCTATTTTCATACTCGGCCTCTGTGATTTAAAAAGCCTCTCGATGGCGTCTAGTGCTAAAAGTGAAGTACAGAACACTTGTGGAAGTGGAAAATGTCATCGGCTGGACGATTTAGCTTCAGCTTGAAATCATTTGTTCCACATTCTCCATACGAAGGTCCTCTGAATGCAGAGAGGCTCTTCAGTGTGATCCTCCTGTGCACGACAGTAGAAAGAGCTGCAACGATGAGCCGACTAATGGATTAATGATAATCGATTAATCGTTGTTTCTTTTTTTAATGCAGAAATGTCATTAAAGTCTGTTCAGCCTCTCAAATATAAAGTGATCCGCTGCTGTTCTGTGTTGTATTAAAGTGAATAACATCACCTTGAACTAAACCGGGACATTTGTCTCTATTTTCTGACATTTTGTAGAGCAGCTGATGTTTAGAATCAGCAGAATAAAGGATAATTAATATGATGGTGAGTTGCAGCTCTAACAATAAGACCTTGTTAGGATGTTGACATGATGAGTACACAACTAACTGGAGCACAGACTTTGTGTTTGTGAAGGCTTGACATCCGTTGACCGTATGAGCATTAGACCGCTCCTCGCCATCATTATAACCACGAGGTCCTTTTGGTTTATCGTACATCAGCCTCTCTGGTGCAGAGGCTCACCCTGTGCTCCCTGCTCTGGGTGCTTCTGTACGCCTGGCTGCTCTCCTCATCTCCTTTACTCTCCGTGTATACGACTGGGCTGGAGTTTTAGGGGACCGGGGGTGGGTTGGGGACAGATCCCCCCCCCCCCCTCCTTCTCGGTGCTATAAAAAGAGCACGGAGAGTCGCAGCCTGGCTCTCGGACACACCACATCTGTCCACTGCTCGGTAGGGACAGGGTGTTCTCTCCTCCAGTGTTCAGCCTCTGCTGGTGCGTAACGCAGGAACCTATGAAAGATTCTTACTGTCGGCCTCGCAGCACCATAATGTAATCATTTACTGGAAATATAATAAACATTGCACTCACCCTGATTGAGAATGAAATACACTCATGATTTAATAACTTGACCAACGAGAAAGTCACCCGGAGAGCGCAGACCTCCACCGAGGAGCAGCTCCTCTGAGGGGCCCGGCCCCCCCCCCCCAGCTCCTGCCAGCCCCTGCAGCTACAGAGAAGGACGTGTTGTACCGCTCAGAGCGTTTCAACCACACGTTGATGTTTCACACTTGTTCAGACTTGAGGGACGCTCACCTTGAATATTCAGGAACTAATTCTTCTGATTATTCCGACAGCACATGAATGCAGCACAAGTGCCCGATCTCGCCGATCTGCACCTTCAAACAAGTTTAAAGAACATCTGTAGTTTCTGTTTCCTGCTAACGCACGGACTGAAAACGTAGTAATGTCGTAAAATGTCCTTTTTAATACAATTTATATCTTCTCTGTGGGTTTTTGTCTTTTTTTCCTCTAGTGTACAAACATACAAAATATATAATACTGTCAGTGTCATGTAAGAGCCAGATGTGTCCCTCCATGGAGCTGAACGGGTAAATAATTAAATTCATCAAGTGGCCAGAGAAACGTGCAAACAAGGTTTTTCATGTTTACACTTTGACTTCCAGTTATCATGTTTCATTTCACCCGTCACAGTCACTTAGCTTCACTGGGTCTGGCGTACGAGCAGCAGGAGTGACAGAGAGAGAACATCTTTGTCTGTGTAAAGACACATAATGAGGCTTTCTGCAGCCACACACCTGGAGATGCCCTGTTTCTGTTTACATGCAGCCTGCTGTAGATTAGCAGCCTACTGCCCACTGTTTGGCAACACGCAGCTGTTGAGATGCAACAGCTCTGCAGACTTAATGTGCGTTTCTGTGTTGTGTATCTGCAGAGTGGGAGGCTACCAATCAGAAGAAGGTAGAGGAAGCGTACGACACCGTCAACATGGAGATCAGGTACGGGAGGTTAGCTTCTATTGGATCCTCGATGCTTTTGTGTGGACGATGCATTTGCTTGCTTGTTGCTGCTGTAAGCAGGGTGGCATGGTATGTAAGCAGGCCTTAAAATAGACTCCATCCGTCTGCTGAAGCAGTGAGGAAAGCTGCACGGTAATGAATCTCACTGTGTGATACCTGAGGCTCATTTTAATGAAGAAACACATCGTAGGTAACATTTCTGCAGCCGTATGAACATGAGACATTCTTCTGTTGTTTCTCTTTAGTCCGGATGATCATGTGCTGATGCTGAGCTAAACTCACCTGCATTTCCTTATTGAAAAATCTTTGTGATCTCAGAGAATCTTAGTTTTTTCTTGCAAATGTATGATTTTATATTGAAGTTATTTTCCCTGAATGTTTTATTTTTCTCGTTAATTTACCACCGAAATCTCAGAGAATATCCAGGTTTCTCCTAAATGGACAACTGTTTCCTATTCCCTTCTCCCCCGGCTCCATAAGTAATTAATTTCCTACACCTGATGGTGTAACATGCTTGAGAAGACAGCAGGTTTGTGTGAGAGCGTTCCTGAGCTTCGGACCAGAGCTGATCCTCTGTGGCCTCAGGCCTGCAAACTGTTTGTTACAGCACCGCTAACATTACCAAAAGGTCAACATTTCTCCCCCTAAACAAGCAGCTGCTCCGCTTCTTCTGTGTCCAGCTTGTTCAGATTACTGAGTGTCTTCAGGTCCTTTGTCAGTGCGCAGAGCTCCTGCACGTCTCGGACCTTTTGGAACGAGCATGAAATGAAAGTCTCCTCCTTATTGGTCCACACCTCTTACTCCTCTCGCCGGCTGTAAAGGCTCATTTCCACTCAAATGCACTCTGTGCCTGAATGTTGTGACCCCTGCCCGACGGAGACACACAACCTGCTTTCCATCCCCCTCTGCCCCCCCCCCCCCCCCCCCAGCAGCTGGTCAAACATCCACAACACGTTTCTCTCAGGTGAAACATAACTTCTGCTCAGACATATTTTAAAACCTTTTCCTTTATAAGAGCTTAAACTTGTTTAAATCTTTACCACCACTGTAACTTCTGTCTGTGGCATTGGCTGAATGTTAGCATGCTGTCTGATATGAGCTTAAAGCTCCTGGTTCACTTTATGGGTTTTGTTTTGGTCAGTGATCTGCGGAAGAAGCTGACCATCGACTACGGACCGGACTGGGAGTTTCTGTTTCTGAACAGCCAGTGTTACAAGCTGAAAGTATACGAGTGAGTACTTTCTTTATTTATATGCTTATTTCTGTCTTTAATAAAGAAACTAATGTGTTTTAATAGTTATGTCAACTCTCAATTATGGAAATCCTGGAAAGCACTTATCTGTGCAGCACCTGTGCACTGCAGGGGGCGTCAAAAGCAGTGGATAGAAATGTAAAAGAGTTGAAAGGAGCATGACAAACGTTGATCAGAGGCTGGATCTTATATTCAACTAAAACTAACCCTATCAGTAGCGAACTCTCTGAGTAAAGATCCACCATTTCAAGCTGATAATCCGAGAGCTCCACATCACCTGCAGGAAGCCGAGCAGCTGAATCAACTAGATTTGATCAACAGAAGGAGCTTCTCTTACTCTCTCCCGCTGCATCCCTGTGGCCCCTGCTGGGGGAGAATCTGTTCTCCTCAGGATCGCCTGCCAGCTGGAGCTTTACAAGCCTGTGGGTGGCTGCAGTTTGAAAGAAAATGATCTGAGATCTGCACTGCCATTACATTTCTCAGACATCCTTGGAATCCGTGGTTTTCCCATGCCGTCACACAGCACCGTGAGTTGTTTGCTTAGTTTGCCATTTAGGAGGCAGAATCTGAAAAAGGGAAGTTTGGAAACATCCACCAGTTTACTGTGGACGGTGTTAGATAACAGTGTTCGGTAACCGTTACACATGATGGAGGCATGATATGTACTTAATTGAAGACCGTCTGCGGTGCTGCTCAGTGCTGCAGTGTGTAGAACAAACCTGAGTGCCAGTCAGGCTGCACACTGCAGGCCTGCAGCTGCTGCTGCTGCTGCTGCTGCTTTGTGCTGATGTCAGCGCTATGTTTGCAGAACAAGTCTTTTCTATTGTAATGCTAAGAGTGAAACATATGGTTTGAAAATAACAATAAAGCACAAATGCTTGTCAAAGTATGTAGGCGAAGCTAAGCGGGGGGGGATGTTGGGATGTCTGATCTCACAGTTGTCCTTATCACTCGGACTACCTGACTCTGTGGCCCTCCCAACACTAACCTTTAGCCTCAGTGCTTTAGCACGATGCTACACAAAGTCTCCTAAACAGCCTAATCTCAATCTGCAACTGTGCACAAATACTCCTGCCAACACAATCGATAGACGTGCAAATAAAAGGTTCAGATGTTGATTGAGAGTTTGGAACGTTCTGGATGCAGATGGAAGTTTATCCTGCAGACGTAAACCTGAGCAAACATTCAGTTGTAAACCGTTTCACAGGTTACCATAGTGAAGAAATCCCTTCGTAGGGTGGAGACGAGCTGTAGCCAGTCTGTCTCTCAGTCTCACATCCTTCAGATGACTGAACAGCACAATATCACCAGCCTGGATGTTGTGCTTGACCTACCAGCACTCCTCCCTGCCCCCCTTTATCTGGCTGCTCGCCTTGAACTGTGATCCTGAGAAGACGTGACATTGACAGACACATAAACCAACACCATGCCCTCCAGTGCCAACAGGCAGAGCTGCAGCTCCCATCCAATAGGAATTGAGCAGAACACACACCCTCGTACTCTCGCCCTCCCTGATGTCTAGATCTCTCACCTTTCATTAACAGGCTCCAGCGTTTTCTTCTTGAGTGGCAGCCAATAGTAAAGTGCCTGAAGCGCTGCAACACTGTCTGTCTTTAATATAAATAATAGCTGTGCATGTTTGAATGAAACCCAGCTGCTGCTGGCGCGGGGTGTGGCGAGCATGAGATCTGAGATGCTACCGGTGGAGGATCATTTGATGACGACGACACAAGTGGAGCCGCTCCGTGTATTAGACACCCTAATGGAGCGAGAGAATAGAAAGAGCTGATTGCTTCACAGACATGTGAGTCAGCTGAGGTCTCTGCTTTTCCTTCTGCCTTCCATTCTTCTCCTGTTTGTCCAGGACGGATATAATCACTGTGACTTTAAAGGGGGGGTAAACAACCAACAACTGCCTTTTGTTGTGGAACAACACGTGGAATGATTAAAGGCAGGATTAGAAGCTAACTGCTGTGTAGTAGCGCTCTCTAAAGACCATCAGCAGGATTAAAGCTTAGAGAAGGAGCTTGTTCTTGATGCATTATCATTTATTTGAATCATTTTGGTTCCTATAGTTACTGTTTGCATTAAATTACATTGGAGCTCACCTCCATTAAAAGCCATGTATTTCCCCGGGTGTTTAGTGCTGCTGAGCCCTGATCACGAGTGTGGAGTTTAAAGCGCAGGCTTCTGCCAGTGAATCAGAAATAAGCCAGTCAACACAGCCTGGCACAGCATGAAGGAGACACCCCATAATGAGTTCTCAGAGGCGGAGCCCCTACCTACAGCAGGCTAATATTCCTCCTGTGGATTTGTTGACACTCCTCAAAGAAACTTAAATGGAAGGGCCGTGATTTATGCAAGACTGTCAGGTCAGATTGCCTCAGCCTCGCCGCTCGTGTCATTAGAAAGTACAGCACTTCAGTGAGTCACGCCCGCCGCTGTGGCTCAGCTCTGACAGCGAGGAGAGGAGGATAACACGGCAACACAAGTGACACGTCCAACTGTCTGCAGAGCACGGCTGCTGCTTCTGGGGAAGAAAGAGTCTGCATCCGGATAAACTGGATACAGCGAGGTGGGCGGGCGGATCCTCCGTGTTGCTGATGACATGTATGTCACACATGACATAACCGCTGTGCCATGATTACCATCACATGGGAGCGTGTGGATGTTTAGACAGGAAGGTGTTTGCTGCCTGTGGATGCAACATTTAATTTGTTCTAGAAGTTCTTGACCTCAGAAAAGTCTCAGACGTGTTGTTAAACTTGAATTGTTGGTTCCTGTGTTCTTCTAACGAAGACTCCCACTGGGACCATCGGGGGCCGTGCGCACACAGGAACTGAAACGCTCAAAGTAAAGTCTAAAGGGGGCGGAGCATTGGACCGCGAGCCTGAAACAAACGTGTCGGCGCTCATCAGATGTGTGTAAGAAATAAGAAAGGGTTTGAGAGCTGCAGGAGTCGAGTCGAAGGAGAAATGTGCTCCTCACGGTTATGTAAATGAGCCTCTAACAAACCAGTCGCATGCATGTGAACAAATGAGGTGAAAACTTGTTTGTGGGGGGGGCCGTTCAACCTTAATTGGAGAGTTGTTGTAATAAGTGTTGTGCTGCAGAAGCTGTTTATGCAGCTCCATGCCTTAGAGCAGCAGCACTTTGTCACACTCGGTAGCTTTCAAATTATGATAGATGTGGCCCAGACATGCACTGTTGTTACATTAAAGCATGAAATGTAGCATTGCTCTTAATGAGCTGCTCATGCAATTAATTAACTTCAAAAAGTCATGTTTGGTCATTAGTCAGGGGCAGAGAGATTCACCTGCTATATTCTGAATCTTTCTTTAGCTGAGGTCAATGTGTTGCTTCGTCTCTCAACACTTCTCTTCCCAAAGCGTATCACATATACGTTATTTCATTTGTGCAAAACAGATGTGAACACACTTGGTTGGGATTTCACTAAAGCGTCGTGCGGCTTTTGCAGCCACTAAACGTCCACAAATTGGACAAAAAGAAACCGCGTTCCTCTCAAAGCTCCAGGCAGCGGTGGCAAGGCCGGCTCCTCCAGAGAGAGTCGAGGAGTCCTTGAGCAAGACACTCAACCCCTCACCGCTCCTGATGAGCGGTGTGTGAATGTGTGTGTGTGTGACTAGCTCGCTGCTCTGGGATGTTTGCACATATTTGAATTAGTTCATGCAGACATTCGGATGCTTTCGATGTAAATGATGAGCGCTGACAGCCACACAGAGTGTGTGTGTGTGTGTGTGTGTGTGTGTGTGTGTGAGATCTTTAACCCTGCCCTCTACCTTCAGTGTGAAGGTTTGAAAGCTGCACGGACTCACTGCGATGTTGAATCTCTCTGCCGTTTATATTCCCGTCTCGGCACCTTTAAACATTTACATTGTTCTTCTTACAAAGTCAACATTTATACTGCAAAGCTTTCTGTGTGTGTGTGTACGCGCTGTAATATCTGTAGCGAATGTGACTGCAGACGATGGAGATCTATAGAAACATTTATGTATTCCTTCTCATCAAGACTTGGTCTTCCTAATTTTCCCAGACACCATGTTGAAGAGTGAGTTCCTGTTGAACCTCTTCGGCTCTGCTGCTCCTTCCTGTACAGCCCACAGCAGGTCATAAAGTCAGCACTCTTTGTTTCACGCTGCCAAACGCAGTCTGTGGGCTGCTGTGCTCAACCATTCTGGGTCAACCTTTCAGACATTTCTTCCTCTTTCTAAATCAGATTGAGATGATTCACAGGCATGAATGCTTTATTACTGTAACAGCTGAGAGTACAAAACCCTCAAACACCAAACCTATCTCCATAACAGGAGCTGCTCAGTCCCTCTGCATGTGTTACTGTGGACAGCAGAGAGGACATGCAGCCACCGACAAAGTGTCCGTCTGTCCCCATGTGGGTCCGTCCAGCTGTCAGTGAGACAACCAAGGACACTACTGACAGCTGTTCTCTAACAAACACCTGCAGGTCCTTTTCACTGGAGATCTGTAGCCTACTGGTTTTATACTGAAAGCAGTGCACAATAGGATACCTCGTGAGAAGTATGTGTATATGTCCTGCCATCGGACTGTATGTCAGGTCAGTGTATCCTCTGAATGTGAACCTGTAGCTGAAGCAAAATGAAATCCTCCCGAGGTTTAACAGAAGTATTTCTTTATGGACCTGTAGCGTTAGGATTCCCCTTAACTCAAAGAAACACATTTAGAAATGACCCCATCACTTCCACAAAGTACTTTAAATATGTAAATATACACATTAGTGTCCCGTGAGATTAGAGCATCAATCTGTTTTTAGAGGATTAAAATAAATCAGGTGAGCGCTGAGCTCAGAGCTGCTGTTGTGTTCAGCGTCTCTGTTTTACAGAAGTATTCAGTGAGCTGCAGTATTGTGAGGACAGATGTTCCACAGTCACTCGGATTGTTCTCACTGGGATGTGGGATCTCTAATTATCCCCTAAAGCTGTGTTCAGGTAGATTTCCTCACATCTTTTACTGTTAGAAGACATTTTCAACACCTTTGAGGAAGATAAGTGTAAAATATTAGTTTGAGCCAACATTTGCTTCATACAGATATATATATCTTTATAGATGTATATCTTTATAGATATATATCTATATATCTTTATAGATGTATATCTATATATCTATATAGATACATATATCTATATATAGATATCTATATATATCTAGATATATATCTAGATATATATATATGTGTATATATATATATATATATATATATATATATCTATATATATATATAGATATATATATATATATATATATATATATATATATATATATGTATAGATATATATATATATAATATATATATATATATATATATATATATATATATAATCTATATATCTATATATATATATATGTATATATATGTATATATATGTATATGTATATATATGTATATATATATATATTATATATATGTGTATATATATATATATATGTATATATATGTATATGTATATATATGTGTATATATATATATATTGTATATATATATATATATATATATATATATATATATATATATATGTATGAATTATGTATATATATATATATATATATATATGTATATATATGTATCTAGTATATATATGTAGTATATAGTATATATGTATATATAATATGTATATATCTATATTATATATATATATGTATATATATAATATATATATTATATGTATATATACTATGTATCTTATATATATATATATGTATATAATAATATATGTAATATATGTATATATATATATATGTCTATATCTATATATGTATTATACTATATATATATAGATATATAATATATATATATATATAGATATATATATATATATATATATAGATATAATATATCTATTATATATATATAGAGATATATATCTATATAGATATATATATCTATATTGATATATATCTAGTATATATATATATAGATATATATATATATACACCACACACACACACACATATATCACTGCCTCAGGTCGTCTCCATGCCTCCACTTCTCGTACTGGGAGAACAGAGGAGCCAGCAGTAATAACGTCTGGAGAAGGCAGCTCTAAATGATCTGCCCCAGGCCGTCTGCCTCATTGCCCTCAGTGATGCCTCTAAAAACTCAATTGGCTTCAAGTTTCGCTTGTTTTGTTTCCAGTTTTTTTAATATAAATTGAGGCATCTTTCAAGTAGGCTATCCCGCTCTGCAGTCCTCTTATCTTTTTCCTGGGTAATTTATGTGCATTCACCTTCCCTTTTCATGTTGTTTCACAGAAGCGTAATAAGAAAAATAAATAAATATATATGTTATGCACTGACTCTCAGCGCTGCATAAAGAATTTCAAGGCTAAAATATGATAAGCTGTCAGGAAAGTGAAGTTCAATCAGACTCGGAGTAAAAACACTGTGCAGCACTTTATTGTGCTTCTCCATGTGGAAAATGAAGGTAAACTGGAGGCCTACTTTGAGCGCGTCGTCTCTTAAACTGGATGACCCGGCTCTGGCTCTCTGGGCTCCAGTACCAAGTTAAGCAGCGCACTGACCCGGTCTCTCCGTGCTCAGGGTGCTCCTCAGACATCATGACTACAGGAGCATTTGAGAGCTGAACGTAAAGCTCTCATCATGGCAGAACTTTTCCAGACATCAGAGACTCTTACACTCACTTATGGATTACCTTTTTGTTTTTCACGTATCACAAATACATTTAATAAAAGTCGGCATAGTCTAACCCAGTGGTTTTCAAACTTTCTGTGGCCAAGGCACACCAAAGACCAAGCCAAAATCTCAAGGCACACCTGTGTTCATATCTGGGCAAAATCCCCTCTATAACACATAGTGTCACTGTTATCACTCTGTGAACATTTATCTAGTCCTTGTAAGAAGCTGTTCTCCTTCACACTAGCAGAGAGCCTTTGATGTGTCACACTCTAATATTTCCCACCATGCACAAATGGCTAAAATGGGTTCGCTTTGACAGATTTTTTTACGATTGTTTTATTTATATTTAGGCGAAAGCATATAAGACCTATCGTTTCTATATTGTGAAATAAGTGTGTAGGACAAAGTAAAGTAAAGTACAGTGTTTACCTGCACTGCGTCCCCCCCCCTAACCCAACGGAACCCCGCGCCCCCCACTGAGATTCAAAAAGGTTATTTTTTTATATTCACGACTCACTTTTCACATTGAACAGGAAATAAACTAAATGCTTATGTTATTTATGTGCACGTTTCAGTGTCTGCTCTGTTGCTTTGCGTATTTACATTCTCTCCTCTGCTCTGTTTCGCGAAGGGCGGAGCTCCTGCTCCCGACACACACATACGTGCGCACACACACGTGTACACACACCTATAGTCAGAGGCAGAGGAAAGGTAAGGAGATAACTTAAAAAATCCGCGCCACGCGCAGCACCCCCACAGAGCAGTAAACTTAGGGGAATCACTGAAGTAAATTACAAATCATTCATAACCTTTTCTACAGTTAAATGCAATAGGCGTAATTGTTTCAAAATCCCACGGCACACCGGGATTTGTCTCACGGCACAGCGTTTAAAGTGTAGGATAGGTATTTATAAATCGGCATGAACATGACTGCATGGATAAAGTTACTTCCTGTTTTGCAACACTTATTGAAACGCATTGACTGTAGATGTGACCCGGCTGGCCTGATGTTATCAGGATCAACTCTGTTGCTTTTTCTGCTAAACAATTAAGCATGTCGCTTTATAATTGCTGAGTCACCTTTGACCTCTGGCACACGGTGTTACCTGTAAACCAATTAGCCGGTGTTGGCGTTGCTGCAGTTTGCTGTGCCACCTCCGCCCACGCGTCACACAGTGTGGGGGGAGACAGGTAATTGCTATCTGTCTCTTGACTGCATAATAAATATGCTTCTCTTTTCTTATTAACCCCTGTGAGTACCAGCTGGGTGTCACAGCTGTGATTAACATGGCTAACGTCGGTATAGTGTTCCAGGCATCCAAACTCCACGTTGCCATGTTTGCCAGGAGCCACTTGGCCATCTGTAACAACCAATCAGGTTGCTCTCTTCTTCTTCTAGAGGTGCATCGACATCCACCGGAGTGTGGAGTGACTCAGGAGCGCGAGCAGTCGGCGCGCCTGCTAAGCGTACGGTCCGCTTGGTCACACATGGGCTGCACACGGACGGTCCTCGTGGACGTGGCGGAAGGCGTTAGTAGGACCAGAGCAGACTCTTGCAGGAACATGGAACAAACAAAAGCTGAGTCATCCTCGCTTTAAGTCCGCTCTACAAAACAAAGATCTCTGTGCTGCAACATGGTGTCAGTGTTGAGTATCAGCACCTTTACAAGTCGATTCACTTTCGATGTTGCTCTTGTGGATATGATTTCTTTCATGTTTGGACTTTAAAGGTCCCGCCTTGCTTTGGTATGGCTGGTGGCCCCGACTACAACGCTGATGCAGAGTCAGAGAAAGACTCAATAGCTTCAGTTGGAAAGAACTGGATTCATAAGAATCATCTCCAGCAGATGTGTGTGGGACCTGAACCTGCAGTCTGATGCAGCTGGAGGTTCTGCACCTTCAGGCCCCAGAACCCCTGCTGGAGACACCATGTGGCGTTCAGGAGCCAGATGGGAGGATCAGCGTTGTCATTTTCTGATCATAGCCTTCTATAGTTATTGTCAAAGGATTGACTGGTGACCCACAAGTCTTTACGTCTGTCTTGTCCTGTTCCCGCCCCGCCTGCACGTCATCACCCGCCACACTCACGGCTGTGCAGTGATTCATCCGCTCAGCGTCTCCACCGGCCCACTCTCTTCTCACTCGCTTTTTATTCCTCGTCTTTGTTCCGCCGGCTGCTTCTTAGCCTTACATTCCAGTGCTGTCAGTCTCGGAGAGAGAGAGAGAGTGTGTGTGTGTGTGTGTGTGTGTGTGTGTGTGTCAGTGTGTCAGCAAAAGTGGGCCCCTGGGACACACACGGGGAGAGACAGACAGGAAGAGACACACGGAGAGAGACAG